>NW_026614613.1:0-166022 GCF_030052815.1 Hevea brasiliensis | reverse complement strand
AAAATTACGAAAAAGCAAGGTTCGGGTTTACTTTGCCGATTCCGACTCGGGCGCGCTGACGTCGACAATGGGGTTAGCCAAAATCTCGGTCCAATTCGAGACTTTTCCAGAACAGTGCTTGGCGGAAATTCCAGCAGCTGGTCAACTGGCCGAATTTCCACGAATTGAGGATACCTACACGAAGCTCACAACACGGGGGTTAGTACATAAATTTTTCAGAATTTTCTAAGCTCATTTAATACTCGGAAAAACATCGTGAAGTTTCGGGGGACCCACCGAAAAACGTTGTCTAAAAATTTTGAAATTTATATCCCCGCGAAGCTCTCGACGAGTGAAGCACTCGTACTCGGTTTTCTCGTGGGGTTCACGGTTTATAGAAATCTAGTCCAAAAGTCAAAATGGGCTAAAACTTCCTAGCAAAAATTGGACAAACCGCTCAATGGATTTCGGTGTTCTTGGTGTCTATGGAAAGCTCGACGAGTAGATGAGTTTAGATAAGACCTGGTCATATTGGTGGCGGATCGGCCCGGATTTTGGCCTGAAGTCGAGCTGTCAGGTCGTGCATGCAGCCGCTTTCCAGCTCGAACTTGCTTTCCTGCGTTCAGCGGCAGCCTTGAAGTGGACGGGGTGGGCGCCATGAGTGGGTGGGGAGGCGGCATGCGAGGCAAGGGGAGGAGGAAGGAGAGAGAAAAAGAGAGAGAAATGGAGGGAGGCCTGACAAGGCGGAAGGGGAAAGAAGAAAAAGAAAAGGCCGATCCGATTCGACCAAATCCGATCCGGTGCGATTCGATTCGATTCGGCCTTCGATTCAGATACAAAATTTTGAATTTTTACTCGCCGTGACCAAAAACGAGGTCCAAAAATTACAAAAACTAAAAACTCGTAAAAATTCGTAGACTCCAAATATATTTTAGTTTTGCCACGTGGTCTTTAAATTAATTTTTAAAATCATCTAAATTTATATTTTAAAAATTGAACCCGATTTTTAAAATCGAAAAATCTCAAATAATTTATTAAAATTTAATAAAATTAAAATATCCATAATACTCATAAAATAATAAAGTTTTAAAATTTTGGGGTGTTACATTCTTCCCCTTACAGAAAAATCGTCCTCAATTTTTACACAAGGCAGAATAAAGTTTAAGATTACACATTGAATGAGATAAGGATACTTGCTACGCATGTCCTGCTCGACTCCTGTGCACACTCTTCCACCGATCGACTCTCCACAAAACCTTAACTATAGGGATCTGCTTTTGATCTTAGTTGTCTCACTTGGTAGTCCACTATGGCTCTGTTGCTCCTCAAATGTCAAGTTCTCTTTTAGCTCTATTACATATGGTCGTAGTACATGAGAAGGATCCGGAATGTATTTCGAGCATGGAGATGTGAAACACAGGATGAACATGAGAAAGGTTGGGTGGTAGCTCCAACCGATAGGCAACCGCTCTAACTCTATCAAGAACCTCAAAGGTCCAATGTACCGAGGTGTCAACTTGCCCTTCTTTCCAAATCTCATCACTCCTTCATCGGAGAAACCTTCAGAATAAATAGTCGCGTATCGCAAACTCCACATCCTCCGTCTGGAGTGCGCATAACTCTTCTCGCCTCGAAAGTTGTTTTCAATCGTTCTCGATTAAAGGAACTATCTCTGAAGTGTACTGCACTAGGTCTACATCATGCACCTTCGCTTCTCCCATTTCCGTCCAACACAGAGGAGACCTACACTTTCTTCCATATAGTGCCTCATAGGGTGCCATCCCTATGCTATAATGGTAACTATTGTTGTAGGCAAACTCCACCAAAGCTAGCTGATCATCCCATTGACCTCCAAAATCCAAAACACTCATGCGAAGCATGTCTTTCAGTGTTTGGATTGTCCTTTCTGATCGCCCGTCTGCGAGGGTGGAAGGCCGTACTGAAGTTCAACTGTGTGCCAAGTGCCTCCTGCAACTTTCTCCAAAACCGAGAAGTGAATTGGGGCCCTCTGTCAGATATTATGGAAGCCAGAACTCCATGCAATCTGACTATTTCTCGAATGTAGAGTCGGGCATACTGTGCCACAGAATACATAGTCTTCACAGGCAAGAAGTGAGCTGATTTGGTTAGACGGTCTATAATTACCCATATCAAATCATATCCTCGCGTGGTACGAGGTAACCCAGTCACAAAATCTATAGTAATCATTTCCCACTTTCATTCTGGGATAGGGAGTTCTTGCAGCTTCCCTGACGGTCTCTGATGTTCAAACTTCACCTTCTGACAAGTCAAGCACTTGGACACAAAGTCTGCTATGTCTCTCTTCATGCCATTCCACCAGTAGCTATCTTTCACATCATGGTACATCTTGGTAGAACTTGGGTAGACATTGTACAGTGTATAGTGTGCCTCTTGCACGATTTCATTTCTGAGATTGTCCACATCGGGCACACATATCCTAGAACCCTATACTAGGGCGCTATCATTGGCAAATCCAAACTCAACACCTTCACCTTGTTGTACTCTTTCTATGATTTTCATCAATTGTTGGTCTCTGTGGCCGGGAAACTCTAACTCGCCTCGCAAGTCCGCCTCACCAAAAATGAGCCAACAATACCCCTCATCTGAAAGATCTAGGATTAAACCTTGATCCATTAACTCATGTACTTCCCGAATCAACGGCCTCCTCCATCGAAATGTGCGCCAAACCGCGAAGACTTTGCCAAAGCATCTGCCACTACATTGGCCTTCCTGTGGTGGTACCGATGGTGCAATCATAGTCTTCGAAGCTCCATCCATCTCTCTGCCTCAAGTTTAAATCCTCTTGTAAGATGTACTTCAAACTCTTGTGGTCGGTGTATATCTCGCACACTTCACCATACGTAGTATCTCCAGTTTTTAGTGCAAAGATTACAGCCATTTCCAAATCATGGGTGGGGTAGTTGCTCATGCCTCTTCACCGCCTTGAAGCATAAGCCACTACCTTTTCATTCGCATCAAAACACACCCTAAGCCAACTCGAGGCGCCACAAAGACAGTGTATCCTTCACCACTCATAGGTAGTGTCAACACAGGGGCGGTGGTTAGACACTCCTTAAGCTTCTGGAAGCTCTTCTCACAGTCATCTGTCCAAATGAATGGAACATTCTTCCGAGTTAACTTAGTTAAGGGAGCTGCTATCCTGGAAAAATCTTGCACAAAACGCCTATAGTAGCCAGCTAGGCCCAGAAAACTTCGCACCTCAGTAACTATTGTAGGCCTAAGCCAATCAGTTACCACTTCAATTTTCTTGGGATCCATTTGAATACCTTTCCTAGAAACCACGTGTCCCAAGAATGAGATGCTTTCTAGCCAAAATTCACATTTTGAAAATTTGGCATATAGCTGGTGCTCCCTCAAAGTCTGCAACACCATTCTCAAGTGCCACACATGTTCTTCCTAGGTCCGAGAGTATACCAAAATGTCATCTATGAATACAATGACAAAACGGTCCAAAAATGGCTTGAACACCCTGTTCATCAAGTCCATAAAGGCTACTGGTGCATTAGTGAGTCCAAAAGACATCACCAAGAACTCATAATGACCATATCTTGTCCTGAATGCCATTTTGGACACGTCCTCATTCCTTATTCTCAACTGATGGTAGCCTGATCGCAGGTCTATCTTGGAAAAGAATCTAGCCCCTTAAAGCTGATCAAATAGATCGTCGATCCGAGGAAGTGGATACTTGTTCTTCATACCACCTTGTTCAAATTGCCTATAGTCAATGCACAACCTCAACGACCCATCCTTCTTTCTCACAAATAGAGCAGAGCACCTCAGGTGAAGTGCTCTGACGTATGAAACCTTTGTCCAACAAACTCGTAGTTGCTCCTTTAACTCTTTTAATTTCACGGGCCATCTGTAAGGTGGCATGGATATGGGGTTTGTACCGAACAACATCAATGCGAACTCTATTCCCTTTCTCGTGGCAACTCGAAGCTCTTCAGGAAGACATCCATGAATTTTCCGACAGAACATTTTCCATGTTGACACCTTCTACATGTATCTCTCACCAATGCCAAATACCCTTGGCATCACGCCTCAACATTTTTCTAGCACTAATTGCTGACATCAAGTTATATGGAGCCACGCTTCTGTCACCATCAAAGCTAAACTCTTCCACACCAGGTATGTGGAAATGCACCTTTTTGTTCCTGCAGTCTAAAGTGGCATAATGAGTTGCCAACCAATCCATCCTCAAAATTACATCAAAATCCATTCTTGGTAGAGGAACCAAGTCTGGGGAGGATCTTTCCATCCACTACCACTGGCTACCGGAAAAATCATATCTACATCTATGTTGTCACTAAGTGGGGTAGCTACCGACAAAGGACATTCTAAGGTTGTAGGGTTTCTACCTAACCTCATGGAAAACACAGGGGAGATAAATGAGTGCGTAGCACCCGGATCTATTAAAACACGAGCCTTATAGGAACAGACCAGAAAAATACCTGCCACAACTGCATTTGAAGCTTGAGCATCCTGGTGGGTCGAGGTGAAAACGTAGCTTGACCCTATCCCGAGTGGCGTAACCACGATATTGACTTCTACCTCCCGACCGCCTCCAAATCCACGCCCCCTTGTCCTCGGCCTGTTGGCCATCGAATGACGCCTTTGCCATCTGGAAGCACTGATACAATGACGAGGAACATTTGCAATAGAACCGTGACCCCATCTGTGGCTCATTGAACATGGGGCATTCCTAGCAAAGTGACACAGTTGGCCACACCAAGCATACTCATGAACCCATCATACAAGGTCTCGAATGTCCTCTTCCACTTTGTGCACAAGGTGCCGGGAGGATCTGAACTGCACTTAATGCCTTACTGAACCGTGACCACCGCTAGATCAGTACCTTGGTTCGAACCTCGTGATTTGTGTCTAAAACCACTCTTCTTGTTCCTACTTCTTCCTATGAAATTACTCTGCCACCACTATCCGAGCACCCATATGGGGAGCACCAAGAACCCTCTCGCTTTCTTTCTTCTTCCGCTGTCATTCGCATAGCTAATCTCTATCTGGCTCGATCAACTACCACATCAAACGATCAGATATCATGTCTAGGTTTGCATACCTCATTTCAAGCCCCTTTAGGAACCTCTTCACCTTCATAGTTTCAGAGCAACCGGCAGAGGGACATACCGCCAACTCAAGAAATTTCGTAGCATATTCATCTGGACACGCCATTCTGCCTTAAGGCCTCAAAGGCCTACGCTTTTGATCCTCAAGCTCGCATAAACCGATTGATGAATAGTTCCACAACCGAGTCCGACAAACCCTCCATCCGAGGTAATATGTAGTCATTCATCCATTGTCAGGCATAGGCCCCATGACATGCCGCATACACTCTATTAGTCTTCTATCGCTCAATTGCACTGCTCTGCTGTTTGGGAATCCAAAACCGATATGCATCATCGACACATCAAGTACGTGCACCAACTTGAAATTTATGATCTGCTTGTAAGGTTCCCCTCTTGGTGCGGTGGATGCTGCCTGTGGAGGGTGGACCATATGCCGCCATCATGTCGATGGTTCTCTCAGAATCTACCAGAGTAGCTGCCATGGGGTCCATGGGACCACGTGCTATATGAAAGATCGATCTCGAATTATTGGCAACGCTTCTACTTGAGCGGCTTGGCCTCCTACCCGCCTCCTGGCGGCGCCTCATCCGTGTTGACACCTCGTCAGGCATATTTGGTTTTGTGCAAAGGCTCTCTTGCTTCTACGCATTTTCTGAAATTCACAAAGATTAGTCCACAAAATTCAAAATTACTCATTACACACTCTATAGACTCATATTTACACACAATATATGAAGCGTAAATAAGAAGCAAAGATGACAATGCAAGGCGAATGGACCCTATTTTTCCGCATGTGACTCTAGTAGACTCTTCCCAACACTTAGACAATTTTTCCTATGAACTGAGCCTAAGCTCGATGCCACATTTGTCATGACCCAACCTATGGCCGACCCACTAGGACTGGGCCACCCTAAAGCCCCAGGCGTAGTAAGCCTAACTATTCACTTAACCCAACTCTAAGGCCCATTTGGGCTAATTTCAAGAAATCAACCGACAGAGTCCGCCATAAAATGGACCTACCAACGGGAGTTTTGACTCACCCAGGCACATGGCACAAGTAAATACTCAATTGGGGAGCTCACTCACCCTCCACATACTCATCAAAGATAAAATAAATGGGAGCTCAGCTCCCTCATCCAATCCATCAAACATGCACAAAATATTAAGTTTACAGGTCCAAAATAATAATTTAGTTTACAGACCCATATCAAATAAACATTCCTAACACATGCGGAAATTCTGAGATTTAACAAGTTTATATAAACATTAATAATCGACCTGCGAGAAAGAAAGCAGGTTAACCTCAAAAATATCCTCCGTGGCCCGAAAATATTGAAATAGAGTGAGCGTTCGACTCGAGAGAGTAAAATATCAATTTTAACCATAATTTCTATAACTATCTAAAACTAATGCACTGTAGAGTGAAATGCAACACCAGAATAATATCACATCATAACATCAAAAGGTAATTTGGAGCACTCACACACGGTAGTATCAATCATAATATATGGGAGCCGATCCTATACGATTCTCTTAAATCCAACTTTGGTGCCAAATAAGAACTCAAGCGGACTTTCGCTTAATAAACCAAATCGAGAGTCCCGAAGAACTGCCGCGTGACTACCCCAAGGATCGGGTCCAGCCAAGATCTCAAGCCATGTCTACAGCCCTATCCATAGTCCACACATCACACGCACGCTAACGCACGACACCGCCTCTAAATTACCACAACAACATCAATGTCACTTTAACAGTTATGAATGCAACATAAATTGTGCCTAAATTTTAACTACATAGATATATACATATAAGTGATGCATGGGCATGCTTGAACATATAATAATATCGAAATTACAATTAAAATTAATATTTTACTCATTGAGACTTGTGTCACCAGAGCGATCGGGCGGAGGAAGAAGGCTGTCTCAGCTCACCTGACAATTACATTACAATTATTTAATACAATTGACTCAATACAAATCAAGAAAAGACCAAATACGTCCTAAGTCGTGTCGAAAATCTGGCAGAGTCTCCCCTACACCTAGGACCTACCTAACCTGCAAAAGGGCTCAAAACACACTTCTATATTCGCAACTCATATATCCACAATTCAATCACATCACACAACCCCTCTTGGGCCCATCAAATCAGTCATCCATCACAATATGTAAAATTTTAATTTAGTCCTTATAATTGGTTATTTTTGCAAAAACTATCCAAACAAGCTCTAAAAATTTTAAAACTTTGCCCCGCGGTCCTTAGCAATATTACTAGGCTATTGCAAAAAGAATCATAATTTTCTAAGCTACCACGAATATTTTATGAATTTTTAATCCTATTTAAGCACTAGAAAATTCCGAAAGCAAAGTTCGTTTACCTTTGCAGATTCCGACTCGGACGCTCGACGTCGACAATGGGGGTAGCCAAAACCTCGGTCCAATTGAAACTTTCGATAACGGATCCGGCGAAATTCTGAGGCCAATCAAGTAATTTCCACGAATTGAGGATACCTACAAGCCCACAACACGGTTAGTACATAAATTTTCGAATTTTCTAAGTTCATTTAATACTCGGAAAAACAATGCGAAGTTCCATAGGACCCAGAAAAGCGGTGTAAAAATTTTGAAATTTATATCCGCTAAGCTCTCGACGAGTGAAGCGCTCTGGTACTCTCGTTTTTCGTGGGTTCACGGTTTATAGAAATCTAGCCCGAAGTCAAAATGGGCTAAAACTTCCTGTGCAAAAATTGGACAAACCGCTCAATGGATTTCGGTGTTCTTGGTGTCTATGGAAAGCTCGACGAGTAGATGAGTTTAGACACAAGACCGGTCGATGAGTGGCGGATCGTGGGATTTTGGCGGAAGTCGAGCAGTCGCGCGTAGCGTAGCTCCACTTTGAGCGCCGCTTCCGGCCCAGCGGCGCGCTGGGTGGGACGGCTAGGGGTGGGCGCCGGTGAGCTGGGGTGGCAGGGGAGGCGGCGGCGCTACAAGGGTATGAGGGAGGAGAGAGAAAAAGAGAGAGAAAGGGAGGGAGGTCGGACGCGATGGGAAGGGGAAAGAAGAAAAAGAAAAGGCGGTCCGATCGACATCCGATCGGTCCGATTTGATTCGGCGATTCAGATACAAAATTTTGAATTTTTATCACTGACCAAAACGAGGTCCAAAAATTCCGAAAAAAATCCAGAAAACTCAGAAAAATTCGTAGACTCCAAATATATTTTTAGTTTTGCCACGTGGTCTTTAAATTAATTTTTAAAAATCATCTAAATTTATATTTTGGAAAAATCGAACCCGATTTTTAAAATCCAAAATCTCAAATAATTTCTTAAAATTTAATAAAATTAAAATATCCATAATACTCATAAAATAATAAAGTTTTAAAATTTTGGGGTGTTACAAATTTAATTCACCCAATTTATTTGATCAAGTCAAATACATAAAATTAAAACAAAATACATAAAAATTAAAAAGCCAATCACTCATCTTCTCTCCCACTCATTTTCGATGAATTTCACCTCTCTCGCCAATTTTTAAACCACCATGAAAGCTTGCACCAAGCTTCAAATCCCCTATTAAACCTTAATTTCTCCCATAATTAGTTCATGAGATCTTGTTTTCTTCCCTTGAGAAAGTGATTTAGCAAGAAAGAAAGAAGAAAAGAGGAGAAAAATTGAAGATTGAACTTCAAAATTTGAGTTTAGTGTTTAACTTACAATTTTTACTTTAAATTACGTGTTTATGATTATTTACACTTAGGAATTAGAGAAAATCAAAATAAAAACAATTGTTGGGGGACCAAAGGGAATTTCAGCCAGCCTTAGGTGGAGGTTGAATTGAATGATTTTGATGGAATTGAATGGTTAATTAGGTTGAATTAAGCATATAGATAATGAATATATACTTTAATTATATAAGATTTCAAAATTGCGTAATTAGGGTTCTTAATCTCTTGAAAATTTGGAGGAAATTTTGAAAAATAGTCAATTGGTGCAAATAACCCTAATTGAATTGAGAAATGGTCAATTGAGACCATTTGTGGTATGTTTGAATTGGTAGAAACCAAGTGCAATTCGGATTGGTTAGGGACACTATTCTGATAGCTTGACCTAGGTCTCTTTCAGGGACTAAAACTGAAAATTTACCAACCCAAATGGTGTGAGACTAATTAAGAATGAAAATAGACACATAATGGCACATTTTTCATTCAGGAACCATGCCCAAAAAATGACATTAACATAGTGAATAATTAGGTCAAATACGGGTGTAGTGCACTGCCATTGTACCAAAATGACTAAATAAACAGTGTTTGTTCATTTGGTCATAACATGGGCTATATAGGTACAAATGACCTGATTTTTGTGGCATTAAAAAGGTATAATATAGCACTACAACTTTCATGGAGAACACCAACCCAAATTCTGCCCATAACTAAGTCATTTTGCCACCCAAAGTTAGAGATCCAAAACTGCCAGAACCAATTAGGTGCCTAGAAAATCTGAGTTAAACTAATCCGGCTAGCCATGTCCAAATGGCTATATCTTGGGCTACAAAACTCCGAATGGAGTGATTCAAAAAGAGGAATAAAGCTAAGACAATAAGGAACAACTTCTATGAAGGACACTTAACCAAATTCCCTCAGCAACATAACCAATAGAACAGTGCAAAACAGGACGTCAAAACTAAAAATTTGAAATTGTGCCTAGGAGACCTAAAAATTGAAGGGAAAACCAAAATCAACGAATTAAACAACCAAAATATGGTATGTGGGTGAAATTGAAATTCTCATACCTATTAAGCATAAGAAAGTCAACAATTTGACTTGAATAGTGCCGTGAATAGTAACCCCAAAAAGTAAAACTCAAAGAATGTTAAATTAAGCATATTAGAGTTAGACATAAATAATTTTGAATTTATTATTGAATTTATTATACATTATGATACTAAAATACTGTAAAATTGTGTGTTTCAATTGAAAAGAATACCGAAAAAGAACTCAAGATATTGAGTCAAGGCCTAGAGGCGACTCGCACAAGGTTTGTGCACAACATAAAAATTTTCTGTAAATTCTCTTTGATAATTTGTTTTGATGAATAAATTGTGATTTATTTTTACTGCAAAATTGTGACTGAAATGAATAATATATGTTTGACCTAAATTATTGGAAATTTAATTATATGTATTTGAATTGTCAATAAATGTTTGACAAATTGTTAAGATAGTTTTGAAACCACAGTATCATGACCACATATCTGAATGTCTCACTAGCTTGTCTAGTGAAAGAAATTAATTTTGAATTTTGAATTTCCTCTCTGGCTGAAATATTGAGGTATATGCTAGTAGAGGAAGAAAATGAATGGGTACCCATAGTTTGAGCTAGTTAGCCTTGAGATTCCTCATAAGCCTCCGGCTATTGAGATGAACTTATCTTGATGGCATGATATAACCGTGTGTTTTTATGAAATGCTTTTGGGACTTCGAAATGAGACTGCTTTTGAATAAAATTATAAATTATATTTTGTATTTGTTTTGCTTTGATTCCATATTGAAATAAATGTGATTTGATTTATGCATAAGATTTTATTTTCAGATATTGTGCACTCTTGAGTCATAGTACTCACGATGACGCTTATCATTCGCAGATAGAGAGACTAGTAGAGCAGCAAAGTGAGCTACTGAGGATTTCAGAGCTAATTCTGGACCTTTTATCGGGTATAATTTTATACCCATATTGTACATGTTTATTTTGATGTAATTGACTATATGTACATTTGTAAATTGATAATGAGCAGTTCTACAGATTTTGTAATAATGCTATTTTGGATTTTCTGACGTAATTTAGACTGATGAATGTAAATTAATGTTTCTTAAATGGAATGTGAATGAAAACTATTTAATATTATTTCTGAAATATATGAGTTGGAAATTGATTTAAATTGTGGAGATTGGGGAAAATTATATTGACTTGAGTTTTAATTGGGTGTGATTGGATGAAATTTTATATTGGAAGTGTTTTCTACATGTAAAATTTTCGGTTTTCTTAAATATAGCCGACACTCTTGCGAAAATTTTTTAAAATTTGTGGAAAAATAAAAATGAACAAAAATTTTAATTAGTTTTTAAACTTCAATTAAATGTTTTTAATGCATGCTAGAAATGCTCACCAATTTCAAAAAGTAAAAAAATTGTTTTAAAATCCCTTGTAGTGTATTTAATGGGTTATCAGTAGATAGAGTCGGTAATTCATTAGGTATACTACGGGATCATGTTATGCTTTACAGAGGGGTAAGGTGTGACATGATATGTGGCAAGCTTTTTAAAGAAAAGTGTCATGTGACATTTTCTTTGAAATACTACTGTGTTATATAGTGTATATATATATATATATATTATTTAATTTTTTTTAATTTTTCTTTTAATTATTATTTTTTTTACAATACTACCTTAATATTTATGATTTAAATTATTATTTTTTTAATTTGATTTTTAAAAATCAAGACCTTTTATGATTGAATATAATATTTAAAAATTATTTATAATAAATTTATTTATGTAAAAATATTATTTGCTAAATGTTACCCTCAATAATAATAATAATAATAATAATAATAATAATAATAATAATAATAATAATAAGGTCATTGATAGCCATTAGTTTAAAAAAAATTGACCATTAATTTGTGATTTCATAATCAATCATAAATACTCTCATTTATACTAATTGTTTTTTAATTTTTTGTTTCTTTTTTAATTATTATTATTATTTACAATACTACCTCAATATTTATGACTTAAATTATTATTTTCTTTAAAATTTAATTTATATATATATAAAGTAAGGAGATTTTTTAAAGGAAATGACACGTGACACTTTTCTTAAAAAGTTTTATACGCGTCACATTCTATAACTACTCTCCATCATACTAATTATTAGTTAATTTTTTAATTTCTCTTTTAATTATCATTATTTTTTACAATATTATATTAACATTTATGATTTAAATAATTATTTTTTTAAAATTTAATTTTTAAGAGTTAAAAAAATTTTAATATTTAAAAATTATTTATATTATTTTATAAATACTAATTATTATTTATTTTTTATTTATCTTTTAATTATCATTATTATTTACAATACTATCTTAATATTTATGATTTAAATTATTATTTTTTTAATTTAATTTTTAAAAATTGAGACCTTTTATGATTAAATACAATATTTAAAAATTATTTATAATAAATTCATTTATGTAAAAATATTATTTGCCATATGTTATCCTCTATAATAATAATAATAATAATAATAATAATAATAATAATAATAATAATAATAATAATAATAATAATAATAGGTCATTTATGACCATTAATTTAAAGAACATTGACTATTAATTTGTAATCTTATGATCAATCATAAATACTCTCATTTATACTAATTATTATTTAATTTTTTTATTTCTCTTTTAATTATCATGATTATTTACAATATTATCTTAATATTTATGATTTAAATTATATTTTCTATTATTTTTATTATGAAATTTTTGTTAAAAATTTAATAGACAAAAAGTATAGTCAGCATAAAAGATTATAAAAATAAAATATAAATATTTGACTTATTTATAATTAGTATGTATTATTTTTTAAGTTAATAATTTAATATTATTTTTATTTTACTTTCCTAAGATTAATTAATGCTGCTTATTATTGTTATTATCATTATGGCCAATTTATGACTATTAAATTGAAGAAGCCAAGTAAATTGAAAATATTTTATTGTTATAAAAATTGAATTTGAATGCTTTTGTTACTGGTTTTCTATTAAATAATATTTAATTATAAATTAATTTTTATTTAAATAGTTTTTATTTATTTATATAGTATGTCATATGAGACATGTGATACACATCAAACACTCTACTCTAATCAAATATTTTCATTTTACCTAAATACTCTCAATTTTTTTTATTTACGCTATTTTTTATTATTTCTTTCAAAGTTATTAGTTATCTTTTTAAATTTTATTTTATTTAAATATATTTAATTAATGTGTATTTAATTATTAATTTTTTTTATAAATTTCTTATTTAATAATTCTTAAACTTTTGAATATTTCATTTCATTATATTTATAAACCTAATAATTATAACTAGTATTTTGATTATTAATGTTTTATTATCATTAATTTTTAATAGAATTATTTTTAAATTTTAAATAAATATCTATATTTTTATACATAAATTATTTCTCAACTATATTTTTATATAGAAGTAAAATTTTAAAGATAATTTACAAAAATGATTACATTGAAAATTTAGCTATAAATAAAGATGATTAAAAAAAATTAAAATTACAATATTAAAAATATGAAATCTATCTTTTGAAAAATAGTATGTACTTTTAATATTTATTATATTAATAGAAAATAACAATATTTTAAAATTTTAATTTTTATGAAATATAAATATAATAAATTTATGGTAATTGATAATCATTTTTGTGAAATAATTATTTTATAAAAAAATATATCAAATTAATAAAAGAAATTTGCACTTAGATATAGTTTTTAAAAAAAATAATATAATAGAATATTATTTTTAATTAATAATAATATTACATATTTTCATTATTATTAAAATTAAATAATTCAATTCATTATTAGCAATTTAATACTTTTTATTATATTAATAATAAAAAATATTATATTTATATATTTTTAAAATAACATTATTTTTTATTAATGTAATATATTTTTTGTAATTTACAAAAAATAAATATCAATTATATAAATTATGAGATAAAATATAAGAATTTTATGAAATTTAAATTATTTTTTAAATAAAGTACTTTCATTATATTTTTAACGAAATAATCATGAAAATTATTTTTAGTATACATATGAAAAGAATTAAATAGGTATGTTCATTAATAAATTAAATAAGAGAAAAATTTTAAATTGAAATTAATTTAATAATAATAATTATTTTATTTAAAATATAATTAAAAACTAAATTAAAAAATAAAAATTATAAATTATTTATGCATAGTATGAGTATTATGTTAGTATATATATAAAGTAAGAAAATATTTCCAAGGAAATGATATGTGATATTTTTCTTAGAAAATTGGTCATGTGTCACATTTCATAAATAGTCTCATTTATATTAATTATTATTTAATTATTTAATTTTTTTTAATTATTATTATTATTTATAATACTACTTTAACATTTATAATTTAAATTATTATTTCTTTTAAAATTTAATTTCTAAAAATTAAGATCTTTTATAGTTCAATGCAATATTTAAAATTATTTATACTATTTTATAAATACTAATTATTATTTATTATTTTATTTCTCTTTTAATTATCATTATTATTTACAATATTATCTTAATATTTATAACTTATTATTTATAATACCACTTTAACATTTATAATTTTGATTATTATTTCTTTTAAAATTTAATTTTTAAAAATTAAGATCTTTTGCAGTTAAATATAATATTTAAAAATTATTTATATTATTTTATAAATACTAATTATTGTTTTTTATTTGTCTTTTAATTATTATTATTATTTACAATACTATTTTAATATTTATGATTTAATTTGTTATTTTTTTTAATTTCATTTTTAAAAATTAAAATCTTTCATAATAATAATAATAATAATAATAGGTCATTGATAGCTATTAGTTAAAAAAATCGACCATTAATTTGTAATATCATAATCAACTATTATATAATTTAATCAATATTAAATTATTTTATATCTTTAATAAATATTTTTGTTACATTGTTATATATATATTTTTTAAAAAATTATTTTTGGTTATTTTTATTATGAAATATTTGTTAAAAATTTTAAGAGAGAAGAAGTATAGTCTACATAAAAAGTTTAGATTTGACTTATTTATAATTAGTATATATTATTTTTAATGTTAATAATTTAATATTCTTTTTATTTCATGTCACGACCCAACCTATGTTTAGATGCACTAGGACACAGGCGCCCTAAGCCCGAGGCCCGTAGTAAGCCTAACTGCTGTTCATTAACCAATCAGTAAGGCCCATTTGGGCCCAATTTCAAGAAACCAAACGGATGAGTCCGCCATAAAATGGACTTTCCAACGGAGTTTTCACTCACCCACTGTAAACATAATAAATACTCAATTGGGAGCTCACCACCCTCCACATACTCATATCCTCATAAAAATAAATGGGAGCTCAGCTCACTCATCAAATCCATCAAACATACATATCATTATATGTTTACAGGTCCAACATGATAATAATATTACATACCATAATCAAATAAATACTTCTAAAACATAAGGAAATTCTAGGAGTAAATAAAATTACACAAATATTGATAAACAACTGCGAAGGAGAAAAGAGTTAAACCAAAATAAAATCCTCCACTTTGAAAAAAAATATAACAGAGTGTGGCGTTCGACTTCGAGAGAGTAAAATATCAATTTTAACCATAATCTCTATAACTATCTAAATCTAATGCACCCTGTAGAGTGAAATGCAACATCCACATCATTTTCACATCATAACATCAAAAAGGTAATTTGGAGCACTCACGCACCCTGTAACATCAATCATAATATATGGGATGATCCCCATACGACTCTCTTAAATCCAACTGGTGCGTGAAGAACTCATTTGACTTCCACTTAAATACCAAATCGGGGTCCCAAAAGAACTCAAGCCGTGTCTACCAGAAGGACCGGTCCCAACAAGAACTCAAGCCGTGTCTACCCGTCCTATCCATAGTCCACACCATCACACGCACGCCAACGCACGCGCACCGCTCCAAATTACCACAACAACATACATGGCACTTTAACATTTATCAATGCATCAAAAATCGTGCCTAGAGTTTAACTACATAAATATATGCATATAAGTGATGCATGGGCATCTGAACATATAATAATATCGAAATTACAATTAAAATTAATATTCTACTCAGCACTTTGGTGGTCACCGAGGCGGGCAGAGAGAAGAAGGTCATCCGGCTCACACGACAATTTTATTACAATCATTTAATAAATTTGACTCCATACAAACAAGGAAAAAGACCAAATCGTCCTAATTGCGCGAAAATCGCAGAGTCTCCCTATACCTAGGACCTACCCAACAAAGGGCTTAAAACACACTTCTATATCCACATATCCACAACTCAATCCGTCACGCCTCCTCGGGCCCATTAAATCAATCATTCATCACAATATGTAAAATTTCAATTTAGTCCTTATAATTGATCATTTTTGCAAAAAGCGCTCAAATAAGCTCTAAAAATTATAAAACTCGCCTCGCGGTCCTTAGAAATATTACTAAGCTATTGCAAAAGAATCGTAATTTTCTAAGCTACCACGAATATTTTATGGATTTTTAATCCTATTTAAGCACTAGAAAATTACGAAAAAGCAAGGTTGGGTTTACCTTTGCCGATTCCGATTTGAACGCTCGGGATGCCGACAATGGTGGGAGTAGCAAAACCTCGATCCATCGGAGACTTTTCCCAGACCTTTCGGTGCATTCCTAAATTCAGGCTCGAATTTCCGCGAATTGAGGATACCTACACGAAGCCCAATAATAATATATAAAAAATCAGGGGTGTTACATTTCATTTTCTTAAAATTAATTAATTCTTATTCTTATTATTATTATTATTATTATTATTATTATTATGGCCATTTAATTGAAACTGCTAAGCAAATAGGAAATATTTTACTGTTGAACACTTTTATTACTATTTTTCAATTAAATAATATTTAATTATAAATTACTTTTTTATTTAAATAATTTTTATTTGTTTGCCTATATATAGATGTCATATGAGATATGTGAAACACATCAAATATTCTTCTCTTACCAAATATTTTTATTTTACCTAAATGCTCTCAAATATTTTCGAATTTATGCTATTTTTTAATTATTTCTTTCAAATTATTAGTTATCATTTTTAAAATTTATTTATTTGAATATATTTAATTAATATGTATTTAATTATTAATTTTTGTATAAATTTCTTATTTAATATTTCTTAAACTTTTGAATATTTAATTTTTATTATAATTATATATCTAATGCAATTATTAGTAATATTTTGGTTATTCATATTTTATTATCATTAATTTTTAACATAATATTTTTAAATTTTAATTAAATGTCTATACTTTTATGTATAAATTATCTCTCAACTATATTTTTATATAGAAGTAGAACTTTAAAAATAAAATACAAATATGATTACATTAAAAATTTAACTACAAATAAATATGATTAAAAAAATTAAAGTCACAGTATTAAAATTATGAAATTTATCTTTTAAAAAATAGTATATATTTTTAATATTTATTATATTGATAGAAAGTGACGATATTTTAAAATTTTAATTTTTGTAAAATATATTTATTTTATATTATAAATTTATGATAAGTGATAATATTTTTGTTAAATAATTATTTTACAAAAAAATATATCAAATTAAAAACAATTTACACTTAGATACAATATTTTTAAAAAATAATATAATAGAATATTATTTTGATTTAATAATAATGTTATATATTTTTATTATTATTAAAATTAAATAATTCAATTTATTATATTTATATATTTTTAAAATAATATTATTTTTTCATTAATCTAATGGATTTTTTGTATTTTATAAAAAATAAATATCAATTTATATAAATTATGAGATAAAATATAAAAATTTTATGAAATTTAAATTATTTTTTGAATAAAGCACTTTTATTACATTTTAAACGAAATAATAATGAAAATTATTACTAATATATGTATGAAAATAATTAAATAGGTATTTTAATTAATTATACATAAATTTATTAAAAATTTATTATTATAATAGGTAAAAATTTATTTAAATTAAATTAAATAAGAAATAAATTTTAATTTAAAATTAATTTAATAGTAATAATTTATTTTATTTAAAATATAATTAAAAATTAAATTAAAAAATAAAAAATATAAATTACTCATGCACAACATGAACATTATGCTAGTATATATATAAAACAGGCAAATACTTTCATGATGCTACTCTATGGCACTTTTCTCAAAAAATTTACCACACGTCCCTTCCATAAACGAGTGCATAACTTTCTTTTAATCTAATTATTTAATTTTTATTTATTTTTTAATTATTAAATGGTTTGCTATATGTCACTCTCCATAAATGAGTATATAACTTTTGGTATACTAATTATTTAATTCTTTTTTATTTTTCTTTCAATTATTATCAAATATTAGCACTACTACCTTAATTTTTATGTTTAAATCGTTATTTTCTTTAAAATTTCATTTTTAGAAAGGCTTTTGTGATTAAATATATTCTTTTATATTACCTTTTTTTTATAAATTCATTTATATAAAAATAATATTCACTATATATTACTATCTATAAAGAATGAGCGTATAACTTTCTTTATGCTAATTACTTGATTTTTTTTTATTTTTCTTTTAATTAGTATTATTATTGATATTGTTATCTTAATTTTTATGCTTTAAATTATTATTATTTTTTAAATTTGATTTTTAAAAATCAATGCCTTCGTGATTGAATCCATTATTGAAAAATTTTTAATATTGCTTTTTTTTATAAATTTATTTATGTAAAAATATTATTGGTCACATGTCACCTCCACAAAGAATGAGTGAGAATGAGTGTATAACTCTCTTTTATACTATTAATTTGATTTTTTTATTTTTTTAATTATCATTATTATTATTTACATTACTATTTTATTTTTTATTATTTAAGTTATTATTTTCTTTAAAATTTAATTTTTAAAAACTAAGACCTTTGTGATTAAATACATTATTAAAACATTTTGTTATTACTTTTTTTTTATAAATTTTAATTCATTTATGTAAAAATATTATATGTTACCATTTTATAAAAAATAAACTATTGTAATTTATTTCATGTTGATTAAATAATAACTATGAATTTTATATCATTATTACCAACTCAAATTTGCCTTCACTTTCGGAGAGAATTTTGCTATCATTATTACAGCATTATCTCCTTAAATATTTCCTACATTAAATCTATTTACATATAATTAATGTAAAATTACATAATATTATTTAAATAATCTCATACTATTGCACTCTAAAAATATTATTTAATTACATATTCAACTCTCAAAATTTTTACAATTAACTTTAAATGTTAGAAATCAAAAAATGATAAAATTTATTAATTGATAATATTATATTTAAAATGAATTGATTGCAATTTTTTAAATGAAAGTATTTTTTTATATTTAATTTTGCTTTTTATTTATAATTTTTTAATTATTTGGGATACTAATGTAAGTTTATACTAATAATTATTTCTTTTAATATTTTATATATTTTTAATTCATCATAAAAATATGTCTTGAATAATATTAATTATAAATATAAATATATCAACAATTTAAATATTAAAAATAAAAAATTAATAAATCCACATGCAAAAGCTCGAACATTTAGCAAGTAAATCTATATATCCAAAAACAAATGTAAAAATAAATTATTTCATTTTAGATATTCTTTGGGTAATAAAAAATAAATAAAGACTCAAATTGTAAGTGAAATACACACAAAAAAAAATTATATTTACATTTTACATCGTTAACACTTTTATATTTAAATAAATACAAAATATTTAGATTTAAATGTTATATTCATCACTCACCTCATAAATCTACTCTTTCCAAAAAAAAAAAAAAATTATTGGTATTTTAAAAAAAAAAAATTCTGATATGGCCCAATTTGAAATTAAACTATAAATTTGCAGATCCCTATGGGTTGATCCGTATTGTATGAAAATGAAAATATTTGATCATTTGGATTTGGTTTGGATATCATTAACAAAAATGTCCTTCTATCCAAATTAAAGGAAAATTACAATTATGAATATGTAAAATACCAAAATTTCTCTCATTTTGTTCTCTTTCCCCTATCTCTCTCTTTATGTAAAATGACCAAAATGTCCCACTCATTTTGTTCTCTCTCTCCCAGCTCTCTCTCTTTCTCTTTCTCTCTCTATCTTCCAACCCCTAACCCTCGCTTCTTTCCTTTTTTTTTTTTTTTCTTTAAAAAAAAAAATTTCTTTCCATCTCCCTGCTATCTCTCTTTCCAAAATCACAGCAACAATATTAGTGTAATGCAAGAATCAAATCTCCTAATCAAGATAACAAAGTCATAAAATCAATCCAACAAAACCATAAATCAGAGAGAGAATAAAGTTCACCAATAAAAAAAATTCAAGAAACATAATTAAAATTGAAAATCTCCACAATCAAAGCCAAAATTCAATTAGAACAACAAGAAAGTGAGTTTTAGGTTTCGTTGTGTTTGGAAGGGGTGGATCCAGAAAATTAGTCGGTGGGGTAATATGTATTAAGTACACATAAGTATTTTTAAGTAAAGGCACCATGCACATGTATTAAACAAAAAAAATAAATATGAAAAATATTAAAATAAAATTAATAAAACCTATTATAATTTTTTATATATTTTATAAACTTTTGTATTTCTAATTTTTTAATTCTAACAAGTGATTCATTATCTTTGTAATAATCGTTTGAGTTTTAAAGTAAGAGTAAATTTAACAGTAATGCATTTTTCTTTAGAGAAAATTTTTTTTATTAGAAAGCCAATATGTATTAAATATAAAGGTCTTATAATATCCAAAGATTTTTTTTTAAAATAAAGGTTGGGATTTTTATTAATGAGATTTAACCTAACAAAAATATGTATTATATTTATAATAAATATATTAATCTAAATTAGTAATTCTACTTATTTTCTATTTTTAGTAGCATTCTAACTAAGATTAAAATAATTATTTTCATTTAATCTATGTATGATAAATAAGTAACTTAAAAGATTGATTGGATTATGAAGGCAAAATTTATAAATTTAATGGGGCAAAGTATATAAATAAAAATATTATTAATCAGCATAGTTGTTTTTTTTTTTGATATTTTAGTTTTATAATTAATTTATTTTTTATTGAAATAAAAAAATTAATTATAATTAAAGATTTTTGTTCATACAAATAATATATAATTTACTCTAATTAACTTACATATTTTATTTAATATATGCGATGTGGAATATATTCTTTTTAATTATATATTTTTTTAAATTTGGTTTATAAAATGGTACCAATTTATATCTACATTTTGTTTTTTATACATAAATTTGTTTGACTTAATTCAAAAAATATTTAAATTAATTTTAATAAATAAAAATGATTTTTTATTCTAAAATCTCAATTAAAAATAAATATATAATACGTTTTAGATAATAAATATATTTAATATAATAAATAAAATTATTTATTTATTACATTTAATAAATATAAAATATATTTTCATTTTAAATATATACCAAGTTTAAATCAATGAATTATTTTGTTAACCAAATAAAACTTCAGATATTATATTATAATTTATTATTAACTTTCTTAAATTCGATTTAGCCCTTTGATTGCAATTACAATAAATCATAATTATTAAATTATAATAAAAAATTTAATAAATTGACTATAGTTATAAATTCATGCAAAATTTTGTATTTTTTCATTATTAAGCTAATTTTTTTTATTAACATTTAATTTGCTGACTTTAGTCAGAAAGGATGTTTTTGTTGAAGGAATCATTGAAGAATAAAATTGTTTCATTTTCAAAAAGTAAGAATCAATCCCTAGTTTTAACCAAACCACAATGTCATTCTAAAATTTAATCAAATTTAAAATGGGCAAAATATTCAATTTTATCCTGTGCTTAATAGAAAAATTTAATTTAGTTATTTTTAATTTTTTATTTAAATTAATTCAAAATTTTTAATTTATATTCAATTTAGTTTAAATATTAAAATTTATAAGTTAAATTTCTTAATTGAAATAAAAAAATAAAAATTTAATTTCTTACTTTTTCTAGTTAAATTTATCGATTTCTTGAATTAAGTCTAAAAATTAAGAAATTTAATTTCTTAATTTTTTTTTATTTTTAAGTTAAATTGAAATTTATTAACTAAATTAGATAAAAAAAATTAAAATGGAATAAGCTAAGCTTCCCAAGAAGTGTATAGACGATTTTTTTTTTTTAGATAATTTATTATAGATGTGGATAATGCATTTTTACGCGTGTTAAGATGTCATGACATGAATCATTATGCAAATTTGGTGGAAAGTCACTAACAAATGAAGCTATCTATTACAATCCAAAATTTTGGGTGCAAAAATGCTTTCAAAAATTTTTAGGCACTTTTTTTAATAATGAGAATTCAGTTTCAAAAAGTTTATATTTTATTCAAAATGGTCTTTGTAACATTGTTTTTAGTATATAAAAGAATCAATACATATATACAATATGAAGGCCTAATTACAGAGAAAAAAAAATTATGAATTTAGGTGCTTTTTATAATTCTATCAAAAAATTTAATTTTAGCAATTCTAACTTTTAAATTATCTGATTTTTTTCATATTTATTTTTATATTCAAATTTTAGAGAAATAATTATCTAAACTTATTAATTAAATATATAATCATATGAGATCTATATATTTAGAAGATAAATTTTATTATATAAAAAATTTTATTATATAACTTATGAATTGGATGTATAGTGAACTAACGTAAGAAAAATTTTAAATTCTAATAGTTATGGCTATTGAAATGTTAGCGTGGAATGTATAAATTTTAAGAAAATGTTAATAAAGTAAGTTAAAATAACAAATAAATTGAGAATTAACAAAACTTAAAAGTGCATAATTATTATAAAGAGAGTACATAAAACAAAAATTCCAAATTCTAATAGCAATGGCTTTCAGTTTACGTAAAAGAATAATTTATATAAAGAGAGTTAATTATAAATATAAAAAATGAATTAATTAAAAAAAAATCATTAAATTGAATATCCGGCAGACTATTTGTTTGCATGAAATGGTAAAAGAAGCAGAGCAGCCATCAAAGACAAGCAGACAGACAACACATCAGAACCTGTGAATTCTCCAATTGTCAGAAATTCACAATCGATAGAGACAACACTAGCACGTGGGTCTTTTATTATCTTTTTTGGCGTTACCTTCACATGTATGCTATGTCACTAATTTTACTCTCACATACATTATTCCTTACAATAAGGTAAAAAAAAAAAAAGATACATACATTGTTTCTTATAATAAGAATAAAAAATCCTCATTAATTTCTTGATTTTTATATACTTTTGAATGTGACTTAAATTAAAATTAGAATAAAATAAATTTTTTTATAAATTAAACTAAATTAAATAAAATTAAAAAAAATTAAAAATCGAATTAATTATGCTCTCTCTAATTTTATAAAGAGAGAAAAATCTCTTAGTGTTTGATTTTGACTTTCGAGATACAGGTTTTCTTATTTGTTGAGTTAGTGGATTGTCCCTTGATCTTTCCAAGCAAGGGATGGTTCTCCTTCCTTGCATGAACGTGAGTTTCCCTCCTCACCGACAGGTGGGGCTGTAAATACTTTTGGATTATTTTAGTTGAATGCTATTATGGGTTTATCGTGAGGGCTTCTATGGTGCATGTAATGAGTTTCATGACTATGGTTCTCTGTTTCTGTATTCGTGTTTCTCTATGGTTAGAGGATTGGGTATTTTGTAGAGTTTTGCTGTGTAAGGATGAGGATGAGTCTCAGGATGGTGAGCCCTGAAATTGTTAGAAGCAGAATAACGTCTGTAACATTAGTATGTATATTTTATTGTTTCGATGACTAATATCTATTCGGATAGTCAGAATTTTTGAAATTACACTTAAAGTATAGTGAGAGGCATAAATTGATAGAATAAATGTTAAGAAAATATAGGAAAAATTTAGAGAAAATAAAATAAAAATTTTAAAAATTTATTAATTGGTATAAAATAATAAAAATAATCCGATATGCACTATAAAGGGCATTTTGGTCATTCCACCCCAAAAGTGAATTTTGACCTAAATGTAAAATTAAAATTTAGAAAATAAAATAATTAACATAAATTAAAATTTATGAAATAAATTAGGAAAATGAGAAAAGAAAAGAAAAGAAAAGAAAAGAAAAGCTAATGACATTTTAAAAATTTAAAATGCACAAAAATAAAAATATAAATAGGCACCAGAGACAAACCCCCACCAACCATCATCTTTTTCCTCCACTCCTTCTCTCTCCTTGAACTGGTCCGCATGGAAGCTCTCTCTCCCTCCATTTTCTTCCTTCTTGAAGTTTGATTCCCTAAGCTTTTCCCTCCCAAATCCTTAAACTCTTTTTATTAAAAATACTCCCCACTCCATAAGGAAGCTTTAGATACCCATAAGAAGAAGAAAAGTGGAAGTTTGAAGTTGGGTCATCAAGAGGTTAGTACACTAAACTCCTATTCTCTTCTTTAAGCATAAAAATCACGCTAAACTAAGTGTAAGTTACATGAAATTAAAAAGAAAACTAGAGCGAAAAAGACACTTGAATTTCGGCAGCCATGGAACTTTTAGGGTTTAATGATTTTAAATGATGAAAATGGGTTCCATGAGAATGTTTGATAAGTTTATATGTTTAGGAGTTTGATTGTGTAGTGTTTGTGCAAATTGAAACTTTGAAACTAGGGTTTGTGTACATGATTTGGGGACTTTATGTAAATGCTTGAAATTGACCTATTGAGTTGAGATTGTTGCGTATCGAAGTGTCATGCATGTCAATTGAAGTAAGGAAGATGAAGGAGATTGAATTTTGAGAGTGTCATTTTTCTGTAGGTTGGGACTCAATAAGTTCAGTGTGTTTGTTAAACCATAACTGATTGTGTGTGACTCCAATTGGTATGAGACCAATTGGAGGTGAAACTAGACCCAAAATAGCCCATTTTCTATGAAGAAACCATGCTCAAATTTTATCCAAATCTTGACCTAAATACTGCCCAAATCCGGATGACCCTGCATAAAACCCAAAAAATGACCAAATGAACAGTACATATTCATTTGGTCATAACTCCCTTATGAAGACCACTAAACCCAGAAATGCCAAAAACCAAACCAAATTGCTGGCCCAAGTTGGGTCATAAAACTTCCCAGAATTAGATTGTCCAGAAACTGCTGGACATAAACTCACTCGACCAGTTTTGGCAAAATGGCCATAACTTGGTCTAAAAGATCTCAAATGTAATGAGACCAGTGGCAAAATGTCCACAAGACATAGACCTACAAAATTGGTATTTTGACCAAAACCCAGAAATTAAGAGAACTAGGTTAAATAGTTAGAATAATTCATTACAGTAAAACCTAGAATTTGACCAAACTTCACTTGACCTCAGGATAGTCTTTTAGTCATAACTCCCACTAGAAAAATCCAATTGAGATGAGCCATACCTTTCTAGAAACTTGAGAAATAGGGCTACAACTTTTTTTTAGGAAAATTCCCCAAATTATGAATTTAAGAATCTCAAAAAGTGACCTGTAGTCACTGTCTTGAACTGAACCCCTGTTGGCATAGGGTACAATGAGCCCAGGTTAGTTAATTAGCCGTAAATAATTCTACAAAACTTGAAAAATTGTGATACAAATTTCTCAATGATCATAAGACATAGGGTAACAATTTTTATGAAGATCACCCTGCCTAAAAGTGACTGCAACATGTTCCATTAATTAGGTAAATTTTAAGTCTAAAAGTTGCCTAGTTAAGGAACCAGAATCTAGAAATGAGTCAGTTATGGTTATCTGACCATAACTTGAGTTCTAAAAGTCAAATTGAGATGATTCAAAAGAGAAAATAAAGATAAGACATAGAGGAACAACTTCCATGAAGGAAGTGTGGCAAAACAATGGCTACAAACTGATTATATGGATAGGAAAAAAGTAAGACACAAAAATTGAAACTAAAGAAAGGTCCATGAGATCAATTATCTTATGGTAGGGAATTTAACCCTAACAAGCTATTAAACACTAAACCACATGAAAGAGGTATGTGGGACCTATTTTCCCACTATAAAGTGATATTAACATTCAAATAAATATTTAATAAGGTGTAATTGCCCATAGTATACATAGACTTATTTATTTAGTTTGGATCGATTGGTATACCAATTAGGGACTACAGATAGCAGTACTGCCTACCAAGAAAATCATAAACTGATAATATATGTCTGGTATTATTGTTCTACAAGCTATATGCCTACTTACTGGCCATTGTGCCTAACTTGATTTCTAGCTTTAAAAGCCTGACAGCTGGCCTTGTGCCTGATAGCTGGCCTCGTGCCTGACAGATGTATACTGGATAGACATATGATTGTCTAACTAGTATACTCCCGTATATCCACCTTTGATAATTTATTATAGGTTTCTTGGGCACTGGTAATAATTAATTAAGACTGAATATACAATAAGTAAACAGAAAAGATCCCGATAATTTAAATTGTTTTCAAAGTGAAATAAAAATGTAAAATACCTAGAAATTATGAAATTTTCCATATATAGAATTATTATTTAAATTATTTAGTTATTGTTATTATAAATTATGCACCACTAAGCGTTATGCTTAGCGCGTTGGTTTTCTATCGCATTGGTACTGGAGATCAGCAGCCGCCACAATAGCCGCCACAGTAGTGTTCGGACAGAGCTTCGACTAGATTTGCCACAATCCAGAGTCACCTCACCAGTCTTTTATATTTTAGTAGGGCCCATGTATAGACTAGTATTTTGGTTCATTATGTCTAATCATGATGTAATTACTAGTTTATGATGTATTTCATTTTGGACTTGTAATTAAACTTTGAGATTGTAATGGAAACTTATAAGTTATTATCTATGAATATCCATATGAATGCAATAGATGATACTTTTGAGATCTCATAAATAATTGTGAATGATATGATAAAAGAGAATATGATATGGAAATGTGTGAAATGAATATGGACATGTTAACAGGTGCTTAAATAGGTGCTTAGTGGAACCCACCAAATGCTAATAAAACAAAGGAGGTTCTGTCCAGGTCTCCATAGAAATAAGTTATAAAAAAAAGAAATTATACACATGAACTACCTGTTTTTAAATGACACTAAAAAGTTACAATGGACATGATAAGACAAGATAGGGTACTCCGGCACCGAATGTGGCACTTCTTGCTCGGCTATACAGTAGATGGGTAAGGGGCGTCACATTTAGTGGTATCAGAGCCTGGTTTAGGCGGTCCTAAACCTAGATAGTTAGAAATAGATATAGTGCATTATATACATGGGCCTTTAAATAGAGTCACGCACCCACACCTGCTCCTAGTTGGGAGCGAAGCAGTAGAGCTGAGTTATCCCGTGGTACTGCAGGGAGAGCACAGCAGGCCTTCCTAGAACAGATGACTCAGTTGCTCCGTCAGGTCACCAGAGCCATCCCACAGCCACAGCCACCTCTACCTCAACAGCCACAGCCACCACCACCACCATCACCACTGCATAGCCTACCACCCAACAGTCACAACCTGTACACAGATCCTCACTAGAGAAACTACGAAAGTATGGGGCAGTTGACTTCAGGGGTAAGAAGGAGGATGATCCAACCGAAGCAGAGTATTGGCTGGAGAGGACAGAGAGGGTATTGCAGTAGTTGCACTATACCCCAAAGCAGCAGTTGGAGTGTGCTCTGTTGCTACTATAGGAGGATGCATATAGATGGTGGGTGACAGTATCTAGAGTGGTACAGCCTGCATAGTGAAGGAACGGAAACGTGAAAAACACAAGTTTATACCATTGAATTCAAAAATTTTCACCTAGGGTCACATGCATCATGCAAGATTTATTTTTATCTATTTGATTTCAATGATAAACAACATATTAAAACTCTTTTAATATGTTTTTGGATCTGTATTTGCCATTTAAGATTTTAAAATTAATCAGATTAATTTTAGAACCCTAGATTAAATCAAGAACGATTACACTAACCTCTTGATGCACTACAGCGTGTCTGCGCCTTTGAGATTCATCTTTAGGACATCAAATGTTGTCCCTCTAGCTTGTCCACACCAAGAACACCTATGGCAGCCCTTGAATAGCTTCTAAAGCTTTTTCTATTAATTAGAAAATCAAGTTCTGCCTTTTAAGAGATTAAAGATGTAAACAGGACACTAGAAACAATTTCTAGTGTTCTTAATTCAAGAGATTGATGGCTAATCTCTTTAAATTAATAAGAGATGAAGAAGAAGAGATAAAAACCCTCAAAGTGGCGTGACAAAGGAGTGTGACTGCTGGTTGTGTTTTATTTTCTCATAACAACACTTAAATAGCTAGGTTAACACATTAAACCCTTGCCACATGTCACCCTTTGATTAGCTCTAGGTTTAAGTGACTCAATCACATTGTGCCAAGTGTCAAACCTATATTTAATCTTGATTTTAATCATCTTACATGATTAAAAAAAAACATTTGGCAAGCTTATGTGTTATGCCATGTGTCACCATCTCATGGTGCCACGTGTCAAACTGCAAAATGACCAAAATACCCCTGTGTCTTAATTTTGAGTTCTTAACCCAAAATAATTATTTTCTTCTTCTAATTAATTTATATCAAATATAAATTAATTAATTAATCTCTATTAATTAATTTTTTATTAATTAAATTCATATTTAAACACTTTAAATATAAATTTAAATTATATTATACATCCAATAATCTAGATTTGGTTTCAAGTCATGCTAGGGACTTTGCAATCTAATTGCAAACCAAACCTATTTAATTAATCAATTAAACTCTTTAATTAATTAATTAAATCATATTTAAATAGGTGATAACTTGTGTATGTGTGTGACTTACTAGGCTCATCACTGATTGGCAATGAGACATGATATCAACTCTTAATATCATTAGAACTTTTTCTTACCATAAATGATTTCTCTAAATCATTTTATGAACCTCATAGACCATGGTTAACACCTAGCATAGCATGCCATGGCCACCCAATTAGTAATAAGGTTTACCTTAAATGAACCTATAATCATATGTTACCATGCACTAGAATCTCTCTGTTACAAAATCCCAACTCAAGCTGGAGTCATGGTTTATGTCAAACTCCATTTGCTATGAATATTATGTTCTCTTTTAATTCCAGTTCTTGATTAAAATATTTTCTCATCGAAACTCTTTTACGAATAAATCTATCTGTCTGGCCAGAACGTGAAACATCAAGAACAATTAAATGAACATAGGATTTTATCTCTATTTACTTAGAGGAACAGATTCCATCTTGATCAACACCTACCTCCATATATAACTAGTAGGAGCCAACACATGCCCATATACCCATACACAAGACAAGTATGAAAGCGATCAAACTCAAACTACCTATATACAAGATAACTGTGCTATCTCAGTTCTAAAGATTATATGCACTGATATGATTTATGACAAAACATTGACAAGAGTAAACTCCATGTGCTTGTCATAAGTGTCACTGGTTTGGCCTACTTATCATTTATAAGTGCCTATCATGTTTGTTATATGGCATGAGACTCACCATTCCATCTTATTTATATCTCATATAAATAACTTGGGAACAAACATGAATACAATCTTTATGGATAAGTCATGTCCTTATTATGAAGTATCCTGCTAGAACCTATTTATGATACTTTGTGCTAGAAATATTGTCACTCATATTCTTAACAACTTAAGAATAATATTTCTAACAAAATATCAATGGACCTTTTCTATTACACATAAATATATTATATAAACAGAAAAGTGGAAATGCCATTTATTAATAAAATATGTACAAGATACATACTAAATAATATGCTCTAGGGCATACTACTATCACATAGATCACTTGGGAGTTCTTCCTGGCTAAATTCAGAAAGAAATACATCAGTCATATGTACTTGGAGGCCAGAAGAAGAGAATTCCTGGCACTGAGACAGAGGCAGTTTACAGTCTTCGAATATGAGTGGGAATTCGTAAGGCTTAGTGGATATGCATTGGAATTGGTGCCCATAGAAACTGATAAGTGCAGAAGGTTTGAGACGGACTATGTAACGCCCCTATATGCATAGCTATGTGTAATTTACTGTTCCGGTGACTGGTGTCGATCTGGATAATTAAGAAGATTAGAATTATGTTTAAGACATCTAGAAAAACCCTGAATGAAAATAAATAGTAATTATCAGATAGTTAAGTCTAAGTAAGAAATACAAAGCATAAAAAGTTAAATGAGCCGAGGGTCACAGCGATGGGTGACCTTTTTGGGAAGTGACTGTGAGGTCAGTCCTAACCCTAATTTTGAATAGGAAATTGTGACGCCGTGATTCTAAAGACTATTGCGAATCTAGTGGAAAAGAGAAAATTATAGAAAAGAGCTGATAAATAGGTCAAATAATTAAGTCAGAACGCCGGAACAAATACTGGATTACTTGCAAACTGGATGAATCTGGCGAGAGGCAAATTGGTCAATTCACCCCTAGAGTTGACTCCTGACCTAACTGTCCAATAAAATCTTAGAAATGAAAATTTTAAAATATATAATTAAATTAAAGAAGTGAAGAAAAAGAAAGGAAAATAAAAAGAAAAGAAAAAGGATTATTACATAATGGTGACATCACCTACATGACCTCATAATTAATTTCCCTTTTTATTTACTAATTTGACCAAGTCAATATTAGAGATAAATATACAAAATAACAAATAAAAGAAATTAATTTGGGGTCTTCATCTTCATTCCTTGTTGGCACCACTCTCTCTCATGTCCCTCTCTCTAATTTTCCACCATGAAAGCTTATTTAGCTTTCTAAACCCTAAATTCCACCATAATTACCCTAATTTCTTTAGTTAAATCTTATATTTGAGTGTTGAAAAGAAGCTTGAAGAAGAAAAGAAAGGAAGAAAGGGAGTGAATTGAAGAACTGGAACTTCAAAGTGACGTTAGTGAATTAAACTTGTAATTTTTAGTTAAATTTATGTGTTTATAGTTTAAATAACTTAGAAATTATGGAAAATGGAAATAAAATAAATTTGTGTGGACTAATTGGGGGACTTCGGTCAACATTAAGGGGAGTAGTGTTTGACTTATTTGGGTGCAATTAAAGATACAATTAAGCTTAATTAAGTATGTAAACCATGTTTAGACACTTTAATTGCACTAATTGAAGGAGTTTTAAAATTAGGGTTCTTGAGCCTCTTAAATTAGGAGAAAAATTATAGGAAATGGTCAATTGATGCAAATGACCTCAATTGAGGTTAGAAATGGTCAATTGGGACCAATTGTTATGTGTTGAATGAGTGGAAGTAAAACCAAATTCGGATAGGTAGGGGTCCAATTCTAGACAGCCTGATCTAGGTCCCTTTCAAGGACCAAAAATAAAATTTTACCAATCCAATTGGTGTGAAGCCAATTGAGAATGAAATTAGACACATAAATACACAATTTTCATTTAGAAACCATGCCCAGAAAATGACATTTAGATAGTGAACAATTAGGTCGAATCCGGGTAATGTGCACTGCCACTGTACAAAAATGACAAAATGAACAGTATTTATTCATTTAGCCATAACTTGGGCTAGAAAAGTCCAAATAACCTGATTTTTGTGGAATTGTAAAGCTATGACATAGCACTACAACTTTCATGAAGAACACCAACCCAAATTCTGCCAATAACCAAGTCATTTTGCCACCCAAAGTTGGTTGCCCAAAATCGTCAGAACCAAAAACCTGCCCAGAATGCTGGGTAGATACCAATCCGGCCAGCCCTATTCAAATGACTATATCTTGGGCTAAAAAACTCCAAATGAAGTGATTCAAAAAGGGAATTAAATATAAGACAATAAGGAACAACTTTAATGAATGACACTTAGCCAAATTCTCACAGTAACCAAACTAATGGAATAGTGCAAAACAGGGCACCAAAACTGGAAAAATTGAGAATTCTCTTAGGAGACCTAAAAATTGAAATGAAAACCTAAACCAACAAATTAGGCACTCAAAATGTGGTATGTGGGGGTAATGAGAATTGGTATACCTATTTAGTATGGAAAAGTTAACATTTTGACCCAATAGTCAAATAAATAGTAACTACCATAATTAAGAACACAAAGAATTCAATTTATGGGACTATATAAGTAAAGTTTAAATGCAAATTTCAATTGCTAAAATTATGGTTAAACATAATTTGAATAAATATTGAAACTTCTTAATTGTGAGCTTTAGTGGAAAAAGGGCCTTCCGAGGAAAGGAATCGACAGGAGTGAAATAAGGAAAGACTAATTACGAGGTTTGTGCACAATAAACTTATTTAAGTATTTCTTATTAAAATTTGATTTAGTATGTAATATGAATAGTTTTTAATTGTTTTGGCTTTAGAAATTATTGTGTTGCTTACTTTGTAAATGAAAATTTTGAGATAAAATGTGATTTGTGGTTTGTATGAAATATTTAAATGTTGTGATTTGAAATTATTTTTGATTTACACTTGGCATGACAGTCCCTTACTATGTTCCTCCTCCACTTGTGGGGTTGAGTTTGATATTTAATCATTTTCCTCCCTCTCTGGCTTGCCAGTCTGAGGTGAGTTTAGATGAGTACTTATTAGCTAGCTAGCCACCTCCCTCATTGATTTCGATTAGTATGGTGACTTTATCTTGTTGAGGTGTGTAACATGGCATGATCGAAAATTTTGTGTCATGGCCTAAGTTGTGTTATTGATTGGCAACACTGTGTTTATTAACTTTGCTTGACTAAATTTGTGTTATAATGAGCTTTGGAAATTGTGAAATATTTAAAATATGATTTGAAATTGTGAAACATAATTGTAAAATGTTTGAATTATGATTTGTTAAGGCATGTTTTATTTACAGTATTTTAAATTTTATTGTGTACTACTAAGTAAATTTATACTCAGCGATAGCTTCCTTTGCTGTCGTAGATAGGGAAAAGGGCATAGCAACAGAGTGAGCTGCTACAGTAAGAGAGGAGTACAGTTTAGAGATTTTTGTACAGGTATTTGTTGATACCCTTGTAGTTTATTTTGATGTAAATAGTTTAGTGTCATATGTATTAATATAAAATTGAGCAGTTGTACAGTAAATTGTAATAATATTATCTTTTGGATTTTTATGTCTGTAAATTAAATTGTGAATGCAAATTATTTATTTTGAATACAATGTGCATGAATTTATGAAATGTTTTGAGATGACAATTTTTGGTTTGAAATTGTGGATTTTGAATTGAATTGTTGCTAGTGATGTTGGTTTGAGATATTTGGAGGTTGGGGTGTGATTGAAAAACCTTTAGAAGTGCTTTTCTATAGGTCTAAATTTTTTTAATTTTTCTCAATTACAGCCAGCACTCTACCGAAATTTTTACAAAATTTATGAAAAAATCCAAATGGTCAAAATTTTTACCTAACTTTGAAACTTTAACTAAACGTTTTATTACCCTCTAAAAATGCTCATTACCTTCAAAAAGTAAGAAAATTGTTTTAAAATTTCTTGTAGTGTATTTAATGGATTATCGGTAGGTGAAGTTCGGTAATTAATTAGGTATACTACGGGATTATGTTATGCCTTATATAGGGATAAGGTGTGACAGATTGAATGATAACATCAGGCTGACAGTGACATATCAACACTTCACTGATTTCTCTCTGTTGGTAGCATCAGCCCTTGATGTGGAGAAAGTCAGAAATGAAGAGTAGTCTAGAAAGGATAGGCAACGCAAGAGGGGTTCTGGATCTGGTCAGTCCGGTTCAGCAGACACAGGTAGTAAGAGGTCCAAGGAGTCTCAGGGTCAGACTTAAGGTCGAGGTAAGAAGCAGAGATCCCGATTTGCCCCAAGGATAGGAGGAGGGCAGTCTGGTGCATCAATGGGTAGTTCTCCGGGTTCAGCTATACGGGGATCAGCCCCACCTCTAGCTTGTACACATTGTGGCAGACCCCACAGAGGAGAGTGCAGACTGTTGACGGGTGGATGCTTCAGATGTGGGTCTACGAATCACTTCCTGAAGCATTGTCCACAGAGGAATGCTAGTGTTCCCACTGCTCCACCCCAGATGGAGAGGTTTGCCCCAGCAGCACAGAGGGGTAGAAGACCTGCAAGGCCTGATACATCTGGTACATCATAGAGACCTACTACAGAGACAATTCAGAGGCAAGAGACAAGGATAGCACCTCGTGCCTATGCTATGAGAGCTCGAGATGAGCTAGAGCTAGCTGATGTCATAAGGGGTACTTTCTTCCTTTATGATCTATCTATATATGCATTGATTGATCCTGGCTCCACACATTTTTATGTGTGCATTACCCCACCTATTGGTAGAGGGGTACAAATAGAGGAGTTATAGGAGGACATACAAGTCACAAACCCTCTAGGCCATAATGTCATAGTGAAAAAGGTCTACAAGGGTTATCCTCTGAGGATACAGGGTTATGAGTTTCCAGCTGACTTGATTGAGTTATCATTCCATGAGTTCGATGTGATATTGGGTATGGATTGGCTATCACGTCATCAGGCGATGGTAGATTGTCAGCTAAAGAGGATGTCACTACAAATAGCAGAAGGGGATGAGATTACAGTTGTGGGTGAAGGAGCGGGTTGTCTTTCTACTATCATATCAGCCACAGCAGCCAGAAGAATGATAAGAAAGGGCTATGAGGCTTTCTTAGCACATGTGGTTGACACCAGGAAGACTAGCCCAAGCATATAGGAGATCCCCACAGTATGTGAATTTTCAGATGTATTTCCAGAAGAGTTACTGGGCTTGCCACTTGATAGAGAAGTGGAGTTTACCATAGAGGTTATGCCGGGTACTGCACCAATCTCCATTATTCCATATAGGATGGAACCCACTGAATTGAGAGAGTTAAAAGTTCAGTTACAGGAGCTACTAGATAAGGGTTTTATACGCTCTAGTGTGTCACCCTGAGGAGTACCAGTGATATTTGTGAAGAAGAAGGATGGTACCCTTCGGCTATGTATAGACTACGGACAGCTAAATAACGTGACTGTGAAAAACAAATACCCTTTACCTAGGGTAAATGACCTGTTTGATTAGTTGAGGGGAGCTGGAGTATTCTCCAAGATAGATCTCAGATCAGGCTATCACTAGTTGAGACCGGCGCATGATGTTCCTAAGATCGCTTCAGATCCAAAGATGGACACTATGAGTTTCTAGTGATGCCATTTGGGCTGACAAATGCACCAGTAGTTTTTATGGACCTAATGAACTACACCTTTCATCCCTACTTGGATCGGTTTATTGTGGTCTTTATAGATGATATTGTGGTGTATTCTAGGAACCAGGAAGAGCATGATGAACACCTGAGAGTAGTACTACAGACACTGTGAGAAAAGCAATTGTATACCAAGTTGTCCAAGTGTGACTTCTGGTTGGATGAGATATCCTTCCTTGGATAAATTGTGTTAGCAGATGGGATTAGGGTGGACCCAAAGAAGATTGAAGAAATAGTTGAATGGAAGCCTCCCAGAAATGTAACAGAAGTCAGAAGCTTTTTGGGGTTAGTTGGATACTACAGGAGATTTGTGAAGGGATTGTCACACCTTACCCCTCTGTAAGGCATAACATGATCCCATAGAATACCTAATGAACTACTGAACTTCACCTACCGATAACTCATTAAGTACCCTACAAGGAATTTTAAAACAAGATTCTTACTTTTATAAGTGGTGAGCATTTCTAAATAGATATTAAAATCATTTATTCAAAGTTTTAAAACTAGTAAAATTTTTGTGCCATTTTATTTTTCCGCAAATTTTATAGAAATTTCGGCAGAGTGCTGTCTGTATTTTGAGAAAACAGTTCTTCAAATTCCTGTAAAAAGCACTTCTAATAATTTGTCTCAAGAACTTCTTCAATTTCACAACCATCCCAATCAATTTCAACATTACTTATCAATTTCCAGAAATTCAAATCCACAATTTCCAATTCAAATATCATCCAAAATATTATTAATTAATTTCATTTAAATTAAAACAAAATACTTCCATTCATATGTAATTAAATGTAAAACAATTTATATACATCATACTAAAAATTTACATTAGAAAAAATCCAAACTAAAATTTATTACAAACTTTATACAAATTGCTTAAGACCAGTTTTACATGTCCATATCTTTACATACATTACATACATCAAAATAAATTTTTACAGTCAGGGTATAAAATATACCCGATAGACTTCAGAGTAGGTAGCTCCTCTGTCCTCAGCAGCTCACTCTGCTGCTCTTTTAGTCTCTATATCTGCGACAGTAATAACAACTATCGCTAAGTACTAGGACTCAGTGGCACACAATATACTAAAATAATCTTTATGCGGAATTTAAAACATATTTATTCAAAAATTAAATTGAACATGATCAATACATTCAAAACATGGCTTATAAAATTTTAATCCAAGCAATTTTATTTCAAAAGTCTCAAAACACATTTCATAAAAACACACAGTTATATCATGCCATTCGAAACAAATATAATCTCAATAGCCAGAGGCTAAGGAGAAGTCACAACACAAGGCTAGCTAGCTCAAATATATGGGAACCCATTCTTTTTCTGCTTCTACTGGCACACACCTCAACACTTCAGCCAGAGAAGGAATCAAAATTCAAAACTGATTTCCCCCACTAGTCATGCTAGTGAGGTGTTCCAATATATGGTCATGACACTGTGGTTTCAAAACTTATCTTAACAATTTACTAAATATTTATTGCCATTTCAAAGATACACAAATAAACTTTTAACAATTCAAAGCAAAAGCATAATACACATTTCATGCACTTTGTAAATGAATTTTAAAGCATTTTGATGTTGTGCACAAACCTTAAGCGAGTTGCCTCTTGGCCTTGACTCGATCCCTCGGGTTCTTTCACAGTGTTCTTTTCCACTGAAACACACAGTGTCACAGTGTTTCAGTATCATAACTCATCATTAATCCAAAAATAAATTCAAATTCACTTATACCTAGCTTTAATATACTAAACTTGACGTTCTTTAAAATTTGTGTTTCGGGGTTACTATTCACGATACTATTCAAGTCAATTTGTTGACTTTCTAAAGCTTAATAGGTATAGGAATTCCAACATCACTCACACCACATTTTGGTTACTAAATTTTTTGGTTTTGGTTGTTTACTCAAATTCTAAGTCTTTTAGGCAAATTTGTAAATTTTCAGTTTTGAGTGTCTTATGTTACACTGTTCCATTGGTCATTTTACTGTTAGAATTTGGCAAAATTTTCTTCACAAAAAATGTTCCCTATTGTTTTAAATTTATTCTCCTCTTTGAATCACTCCAATTAGAGTTTTTTAGCTCAAGTTATAGCTATTTGAATCATGGCTGCCGGATTGGACTTAACCTGCATTCGCAGGCAAATTCTGATCTGCGCTTTAGGTCACCAACTTTGGGTGACTAAATGACTTGGTTAAGGGCATAATTTGGGTTTGTGTTCTGCATGAAAGTTTTAGGTATATATCTCAGCTTTCCACTGGTAAAACTTTAGGTCATTTGGACCTGCCTATCTCAAGTTATGGCCAAATGAACAAATACTGTGCATTTGGTCATTTTTGGTACAGGTCAGATTGCTAATTTTGGATTTTGGTCAATTTGTTCACTAGGTTTTGATCACTTTTTGGGCATGATTCCTAAATGAAAAATGTTCTATTTTGTGTCTATTTTTATTCCCAATTGACCTCACACTAATTGGGCTTGTAAATTTTCAGTTTTGGTCCCCAAAAGGGACCTAGGTCAAGCTGCCTGCATACAGCCCCCATTCAATCCAAATTTGCATTTGGTTCCAACACTTCTAACATACTCCAATTGGTCACAAATGACAATTTCTCAGCTCAAACTAGGTTAAACACATCATTTAACAATTTCTCACATTTTTGTCTTTCAAACCCTAGGTGCCAAAACCCTAATTTTCATGTTTGCTCCATTCATGTAATTAAACTATATAAACCTCAACTACAGCTTCAATCAAGCTTGCCTACTTTTTTAATTGTGTCAAAATCCATCAATTTCAAATTATCTCTAATTTGGCCGAATTTCACTATATTCCCCAATATGTTGTTTTTATTTTATTTTCATCAATACTAGTTCACTTCAAGTGCAAGTTCATGAATATTAGGAGAACTGAGGGGATTCTTGACTAACCTTTAAGGAAGTATTCCCAAAGCTTTAATTCTTCCACTTTCTTCTTCCTTTCTATTCACAAGATGCTTGCCAAGTTCCAAGAATAAAATTTACTTAAGGGAGTTAGGGCATGTATAGAATAAAATCAAGCTTTTAAAAGCTTGAAATGGTTGTTAATGGTGGAAAAAGATGGAAGAGAGAGATGGGAGTGATGGGGCGGCAATATGGATGAGGAAGAAGAACTTTTTGTTTTTTTTTTTCTTTTCTTTTATGAATTTTTATCCTCTTAGAAGACCATAAAATTAAATTAATTAAATTTATTAATTATATATTTATTGCATTATGCATGATGTCATGCATGATGTCATCACCCTTCACTTTTCCTTTTTTCTTTTTTTTTTTATTTTTATTTTTTCATTAGTTCTTTAATTTAATTTCTGATTCTAAAATTTTCTTTTCTCCGATTTTATTTGACAGTTAGGTCAGGAGTCAGCTCTGGGGTCAATTGACCAAATTGTCCATCGCCGGTTCGACCCGGTTTACAAATAATTCAATATTTCTTTCGGATTCCTAACCTAATTATTTGACTGGCTTAACAATTCTTTTTTGTGATTTTCTCTTTTCCACTGTGTTTGCAATAGTCCTAAGGACCGCGGCATCATATTTTATGATTCGAAATTTGTGTTTAAATCTACTTCGCAATCCTTCCCGAGAAGGTCACCCATCGCTGTGACTCTCGGCTCATTTAACTTCTTGTGTTCTATTTTTCTTATTTATACTTAACTAATTGACAATTACTAATTATTTGTATTTAGGACTTATCTAGTTGTCTTAGATATGGTTCTAATCCCCTTAATTTTCTGGACTGACACCGGTCATCGGAATAGTAAAATATACCAGGCTATGCAAATAGGGGTGTTACAATTCCCCCCCCCCTCTTAAAATATATTTCGTCTCGAAATTTTACTTGGTATTAATTTTTGAACAACTGTTGGTGCTGTCTCCTCATATCCTCCTCTCATTCCCAAGTAACTTCTTGGCCCGAATGATGGTTCCACAGCACTTTCACTAACGGTATCTGTTTACTCCGTAGCTGCTTCACCTCATAAGCTAGAATCTCTATGGGTTCTTCCTCATATGTGAGGTCAGGATTCAATTCAATTTCTTCTACTGGTAGTACATGAGATGGGTCTGATTGATACCTCCTTAACATAGACACATGGAAGAAATTATGTATTTTTTCTAACTCTGGAGGTAGTGCCAAACGATATGCCAAATGACCCACTCTTTCCGGAACCTCATATGGCCCAATAAAATGAGGACTCAGTTTCCCCTTTCAGCCGAATCTCATAATTCTCTTCCAAGGGGAAACCTTGAGGAATACTTTGTCACCCACTACATACTCAATATCCCTTCTCTTTAAATTAATGTAGGACTTTTGACGGTCTGATGCAGTCTTAAGTCGATCTCTGATAAACCTGATCTTCTCTTTAGTTTGCTGAATAATTTCGGGCCCAATCATCTTCCTTTCACCTACTTTATCCCAACACAGGGGAGTTCTACGTTTTCTGCCATACAAAGCTTCATATGGAGGCATCCAAATGCTTGATTGGTAGCTGTTATTGTAAGCAAACTCAATCAAAGGAAAGTGTGTGTGCCAACTGCCCTCAAATTTAATCACTCAAGCCCGTAGCATATCCTCCAAGATCTGAATTACCCTCTCGGACTGGCCATCTGTTTGTGGGTGGAAAACTGTGCTGAAGTTCAATCTAGTTCCTAGGGCTCTCTGAAGACTACCCCAGAATCTAGAAGTGAACCTAGGATCTCTGTCAGATACGATGGATACTGGCACTCCATGCAGTCTTACTATCTCATCAATGTACAACTCAGCCAATCTTTCTAAACTGTAGTCCATCCAGATTGGCAAAAAATGAGCAGACTTGATCAGTTTGTCGACAATAACCCATACTGCATCATGACTCTTCTGTGTCCTCGGAAGTCCCATCACAAAATCCATTGTTATTCTCTCCCATTTCCATTCTGGTACTGATAATGGATGTAACAACCCAGCGGGTACTTGATGCTCTGCCTTCACTTGCTGACAAGTTAGGCATTTGGAAACAAACTTTGCCACTTCTCTTTTCATACCCATCCACTAGTAATGCTCCTTTAGCCCTCTATACATTTTTGTGCCACCAGGGTGCATGGCAAAAAGAGACTCATATGCTTCCTTTAAAATGATCTGCCTCAAATTCACATCATTAGGAATACACATTCTGGCCTGGTGTAGCAGTAGACCATCATCTCTAACTGAGAACTCAGGTTTCTTGCCCTGCCTGACTTCTTCCAACAGCTTCTGATACCTTTCATCATTCTGAGTGGCCATTCTGATCTGATCAATCAACACTGGCTATATATGCCATGCAACTACTGTATGCCCCTCATCATTAATCTCTAAGCTGGCATGTAATGATCTCAACTCATGTACCATAGATAAAGGAGTAACCCGTAGACTTGCCATAGTCTTGCGACTTAAGGCGTCAGCCACAACATTAGCTTTCCCTGGCTGATAGTCTATCAGACAATCATAGTCTTTTATCAACTCTAACCATCTCCTCTGTCTCAAATTCAACTCTTTCTGGGTGCTTAAATACTTCAAACTCTTATGATCTGTGTAGATGTAGCACTTCTCCCTATACAAATAGTGTCTCCAGATCTTAAGAGTGAACACAATAGCTGTAAGCTCCAAATCATGTGTTGGATAATTCCTCTCATGCGGTTTCAGCTGGCATGATGCATAGGCAATGGCATTTCAATCTTGCATCAATACACAACCTAACCCATTGTGAGAAGCATCACTGTAAACTGTGTATTCTTTACCTGGAGTAGGTAAAGTTAGGACTGGAGCTTCAGTCAAACATTTCTTCAATTCATCAAAACTCTGTTGGCATTTATCCGTCCACTGAAATTTCACATCTTTTCAAAGTAATTTGGTCAATGGAGATGCCAACATGGAGAATCCCTTCACAAATCGACGGTAGTATCCAGCTAAACCTAGAAAACTGCGAAAAACTGCGAATCTCCGTGATATTTCTGGGTGGCCTCCAATTAAGGACAGCTTCAATCTTACTTGGATCTACCTTTATGCCTTATACTGATACTACATGCCCCAAGAAAGATATTTCTTTCAGCTAAAATTCACATTTCGATAATTTAGCGTATAGCTATTTCTCCCTTAAAGTCTGTAGTACAATCCGCAGATGTCTATCATGCTCTTCTGCACTCATCGAATAGACCAATATATCATCAATGAATACAAACTGGTCGAGGTATGGTCTGAAGATAGTGTTCATCAGATCCATAAAAGCAGCTGAAGCATTAGTTAACTCGAATGGCATGATCAAGAACTCATAATGGTCATAGCGGGTTCTGAAGGTAGTTTTAGGAATACTCTGCTCTTGTACTTTTAGCTGATAATAATATGATCTTAGGTCAATTTTAGAGAACATAGCTGCACCCCTCAACTGATCAAACAAGTCATCAATGCGGGGCAATGGATATCTATTCTTTATTGTCACCTTATTCAACTACCGATAATCAATACATAAGCAGAGAGTGCCATCTTTCTTCTTAACAAACAACACTGGCGCTCCCCAATGTGATACACTAGGGCGGATAAAGCCCTTGTTAAGTAGCTATTGCAATTGCACTTTCAATTCTTTCAATTCTGCAGGTGCCATTCTATATGGTGTTATAGAGATTGGGTCCATACCAGGCATAACATCAATCTCAAACTGCAACTCTCTTTCTGGAGGTAATCTTGGCAATTCATCAGGAAACACATCCGGAAAGTCACATACTGTAGGGATGTCCCTCAGTGTTGGACTCCCCACTTGGGTGTCTATCATATGTGCCAAGTATGCTTCACACCCCTTTCTGATCATCCTTCTGGCTAGTGTAGCCGAAATGATGTTTGATGGCAGTAAATGCCTCTCCCCATGTATTATCACATCACCGTACAAAGGGAGACCAAAAGTGACTGTCTTCAGTCTACAGTCAATCATGGCATGATGCCTGGCTAACCAATCCATGCCCAAGATGATATCATAATCTCTAAAGGGTATTTCAATCAAATCTGATAGAAAAACATGTCCTTGGATCACCAAAGGACAGTCTCTATAGTTTTTATTGACCCAAACTTTTTGTCCTAACGGACTAGTTACTAGCACTTCAAAACCCATTTTAACACATGGAACAGTAAGTGAACTGACTAAGCTATCACTAACATACGAGTGGGTTGAACCCGGATCAAATAGTATAAATACATCTTGATCAGAGATAGAGAATGTACCAGCTATAACATCAGAAGTCTTCGCCTCTTTTCGTTATCTTATCGTATAAACTCTGGCTGAAGCACTTCTTTGTGCTGACTGACCAATAGTACCCTTACTGCCTCTACCTCTGCCTCTTCCTTTGCCAATCGGTTGTGAACCTCTGGGAGCAGGACTCTGAATAGATCCTTCTGCAGTCGTAGGAGCTGGACTGAATCTAGGAGCACTAGTGCAATCTTTTGCAATATGACCCTTGCCTAAAACAGGCTCCTGTTGCCCAATAGCATTCTCTCCCATGAATCTTGCCACAAGTCTCACAGGGGCGGGGAGGTTGTGAACCCCTGCTCGACTGCTGACCAGACCTAGGGGGTCTCTGTCTAGAGAATCTGCCCCTTTCAAACCTTCCACCTCGACCTGAGCTAGGTCCCCCAAATTTCTTCTTCTTTTCAGAGGTACCACCAGAACTTGGCTCTACTGACTTTTCCCTCTTATCTTTTTCTGATTTCTCAGCTTTCTCTAATTTTTCCTTTACTGGGGTCGCTTTTGTTTCAATTCTCTCCAACTCAAGTGCTTGAGAAATGAATTCTGAAAAATTATTGTGTCTTAATCCCACTAATTGCATCCTCAAACTAGGCTTCAAACCCGTTTCAAATCTCTTGCACCTTGCCTTGCTGGTAGAAAGGAGACTCCTAGCATAGTAGCTTAAGCGGGAGAACTCCCTCTCATATTCTGCCATTATTCTGTTGCCTTGTTTTAAACTCAGAAATTCTTGTAACTTTTGATCCACATATGCGTCTAGGACATATTTTTGTCTGAATTCTCTGATGAAGTCATCCCAGGTCAGTACTGGTGGTTCAGCTAAGCTGTGGAGGATGGTCTTCCACTAATCATACTCATTCCCTTGCAGTAGCGACATTGAGTATTCAAACTTCAACTCATCTGGGCAGTGTAGCTTCTTAAACACTCTATCCATCCTTTCAAGCCATTGCTCTGCCTCTAAAGGGTCCACTGTACCCTTAAACTCTATAGCCCCATACTTTAATAACTTGTTATACTGTCTGGCTAGAGGCAGTGGTTGTAGCACAGGTGTTTGGGGTGGAGCTTGAACAGGCATACCCCTAGCCATTTGTTAAAATATCGCAGCCATCTCATTGCAACTGTGCAGAAATTACAGATTTGTGGGTGGTGCTCGATCCATCGACATTTTGTAGAGCTGGGGCTTCCCCTTGTGCCTCAGCTTCAACAGATTGCTCAACTGAGCGATCCCCTTCTTCCATATCAGTCTATAGTAGGATATCTCCTGAACAAATAACACAAGGAGATTCCCTCCGTTAGTTCATATTTATGATGTAATACACTGTATGTAACAAATAAGGACATTGAGCAGTTGTACTTATCAAAGAAAAGACACAAATTTATAAGTTAAAACACATTTCAAAAATTTTGCTCTGATACCACTAAAACATGTCACACCTTACCCCTCTGTAAGGCATAATATGATCCCATAGAATACCTAATGAACTACCGAACTTCACCTATCGATAACTCATTAAGTACCCTACAAGGGATTTTAAAACAAGGTTCTTACTTTTATAAGTGGTGAGCATTTCTAATTAGATATTAAAATCATTTATTCAAAGTTTTAAAACTAGTAAAATTTTTGGCCCATTTTATTTTTCCTCAAATTTTATAGAAATTTCGGCAGAGTGCCATCTATATTTTGAGAAAACAGTTTTTCAAATTCCTGTAAAAGCACTTCCAATAATTTGTCTCAACAACTTCTTCAATTTCACAACCATCCCAATCAATGTCAACATCACTTATCAATTTCCAAAAATTCAAATCCACAATTTCCAATTCAAATATCATCCAAAATATTATTAATTAATTTCATTCAAATTAAAACAAAATACTTCCATTCATATGTAATTAAATGTAAAACAATTTATATACATCATATTAAAAATTTACATTAGGAAAAATCCAAACTAAAATTTATTACAAATTTTATACAAACTGCTCAAGACCAATTTTACATTTCTATACCTTTACATACATTACATACATCAAAATAAATTTTTACAGTCAGGGTATAAAATATACTCGATAGACTTCAGAGCAGGTAGCTCCTCTGTCATCAGCAGCTCACTTTGCTGCTCTTCTAGTCTCTATATCTGCGACAGCAATAACAGCCAACGCTGAGTACTAGGACTCAGTGGTGCACAATATACTAAAATAATCTTTATGTGGAATTTAAAACATATTTATTCAAAAATTAAATTGAACATGATCAATACATTCAAAACATGGCTTATAAAATTTTAATCCAAATATATGGGAACCCATTCTTTTTCTTCTTCTATTGGCACACACCTCAACACTTCAGCCAGAGAAGGAATCAAAATTCGAAACTAATTTCCCCCATTAGTCATGCTAGTGAGGTGTTCAAATATATGGTCATGATACTGTAGTTTTAAAACTTATCTTAATAATTTACTAAACATTTATTACCATTTCAAACATACACAAATAAACTTTCAACAATTCAAAATAAAAGCATAATACACATTTCATGCACTTTGTAAATGAATTTTAAAGCATTTTGATGTTGTGCACAAACCTTAAGCGAGTCACCTCTTGGCCTTGACTAGATCTCTCGGGTTCTTTCTCGGTATTCTTTTCTACTGAAACACATAGTGTCACAGTGTTTCAGTATTGTAACTCATCATTAATCCAAAAATAAATTCAAATTCACTTATACCTAGCTTTAATATGCTAAACTTGACGTTCTTTAAAATTTGTGTTTCGGGGTTACTATTCATGATACTATTCAAGTCAATTTGTTGACTTTTTGAAGCTTAATAGGTGTGGGAATTCCAACTTCACCCACATATCACATTTTGGTTACTAAATTTGTTGGTTTTGGTTGTTTACTCAAATTTTAAGTCTTTTAGGCAAATTTACAAATTTTCAGTTTTGAGTGTCTTATGTTGCACTATTTCATTGGTCATTTTACTATTAGAATTTGGCAAAATTTTCTTCATAGAAAAATTTTCCTATTATCTTAACTTTATTCTCCTTTTTGAATCACTCCAATTGGAGTTTTGTAGCTCAAGTTATAGCCATTTGAATCATGGCTGCCGGATTGGATTTAACCCAGATTTCTGGGCAAATTCTGGTTCTGGCAGTTTTAGGTCAGCAATTTTGGGTGACTAAATGACTTAGTTAAGGGCATAATTTGGATTTTTATTCTTCATGAAAGTTTTAGGTCTATATCTCAGCTTTTCACTGGTAAAATATCAGGTCATTTGGACCTACTTAGCTCAAGTTATGGCCAAATGAACAAATACTGTTCATTTGGTCATTTTTGGTAAAGGTCAGATTGCCAATTCCGGATTTGGTCATTTTGTTCACTAGGTTTTGGTCACTTTTTGGGCATGATTCCTAAATGAAAAATATTCCATTTTGTGTCTAGTTTCATTCCCAATTGGCCTCACACCAATTGGGCTTGTAAATTTTTAGTTTTGTTCCCTAAAAGGGACCTAGGTCAAGCTGCCTACATACAGCCCCCATTCAATCCGAATCTGCATTTGGTTCCAACACTTCTAACATACTCCAATTGGTCACAAATGACAATTTCTCAGCTTAAACTAGGTCAAACACATCATTTAACAATTTCTCACATTTTTGTCTTTCAAACCCTAGGTGCCAAAACCCTAATTTTCATGTTTGCGCCATTCATGCAATTAAATTATATAAACCTCAACTACAGCTTCAATCAAGCTTGCCTACCTTTTTAATTGTGTCAAAATCCATCAATTTCAAGTTATCTCTAAGCTGGCCGAATTTCACTATATTCCTCAATATGTTGTTTTTATTTTATTTTCATCAATACTAGTTCACTTCAAGTGCAAGTTCATGAATTTAAGGAGAATTGAGGGGATTCTTGACTAATCTTTAAGGAAGTATTCCCAAAGCTTCAATTCTTCCACTTTCTTCTTCCTTTCTATTCACAAGATGCTTGCCAAGTTCTAAGAATAAAATTTACTTAAGGGAGTTAGGGCATGTATAGAATAAAATCAAGCTTTTAAAAGCTTGAAATGGTTGTTAATGGTGGAAAGAGATGGAAGAGAGAGATGGGAGTGATGGGGCGGCAATATGGATGAGGAAGAAGAACTTTTTATTTTTTTTTTCTTTGATGAATTTTTATCCTCTTGGAAGACCATAAAATTAAATTAATTAAATTTATTAATTATATATTTATTGCATCATGCATGATGTCATCACCCTTCACTTTTCCTTTTTCCTTTTTTTTTTATTTATTTTTCCATCAGTTCTTTAATTTAATTTCTGATTCTGAAATTTTCTGATTCTGAAATTTTCTTTTCTCCGATTTTATTTGACAGTTAGGTCAGGAGTCAGCTCTAGGGGTCAATTGACCAAATTGCCCCTCACCGGTTTGACCCGGTTTGCAAATAATTTAATATTTCTTCCGGATCCCTGACCTAATTATTTGACTGGCTTAACAATTCTTTTTTGTGATTTTCTCTTTTCCACTATGTTCGCAATAGTCCTAAGGATCGCGGTGTCACATTTTACAGTTCGAAATTTGAGTTTAAATTGACTTCGCAATCCTTCCCGAGAATGTCACCCATCGTTGTGACTCTCGGCTCATTTAACTTCTTGTGTTCTGTTTTTCTTATTTATACTTAAGCAATTGAAAATTACTAATTATTTATATTTAGGGCTTATCTAGTTGTCTTAGATATGGTTCTAATCCTCTTAATTTTTCGGACCGACACCGATCATCGAAATAGTAAAATATACCAGGTTATGCAAATAGGGGTGTTACAGGGATTCTCCCTTATTGCAGCCCACTAACTAAGTTACTGCATAAGAATGTTAAGTTTTACTGGAATGATAAATGTCAAATCAGCTTTGAGAAACTGAAGGCTATGCTTGCAGAAGCTCCAGTGTTGACACAGCCAGAGTCAGAGAAAGACTATGTGATCTACAGTGATGCCTCTCACAATGGGCTTGGGTGTGTTCTGATGCAGGAAGGGAAAGTAGTTGCCTATGCTTCCAGACAGCTAAGGCCACATGAAAAGAACTATCCAACTCATGATCTAAAATGAAGGAGCGGAAGCATGAAAAACACAAATTTAGATCATTGAATTCAAAAATTTTTCATCTAGGGTCACATGCATCATGCAAGATTTATTTTTATCTATTTAGTTTCAATGATAAACAACATATTAAAACTCTTTTAATATATATTTGGATCTACATTTGCCATTTAAGATTTTAGAATTAACAGATTAATTCATTATAATCCTAGATTAGATCAAGAACAAGTGCACTAACCTTTTGATGCACTGCAGTGTGTTTGGCACCTTTGGGATGCGCCTTAGGACACCAGGTGTTGTCCCTCTAGCTTTTCCACACCAAGATCACCAATGGCAGCCCCTTGAATAGCTTCTAAAGCTTTTCCAATGAATTAGAAAATAAAGTTTTGCCTTTTAAGAGATTACAGATGTAAGCAAGACACTAGAAATAATTTCTAGTATTTTTAATTCAAGAGATTGTTTGCTAATCTCTTTGAATTGATGAGATATGAAGAAGAAGAGAAGGGAGAGGCAGCCAAGTGTGGCAGCACCAAAGAGAATGAGCAGCTTTTTTATTTTTCTTTTCATCCTTTTCCCTATATAGCTAGGTCACCACTTTAAACCCTTGCCACATGTCACCTTCTGATTGGCTCTAGGTTTAATTGACCCAATCACATTGTGCCTAGTGTCAAACCTATATTTAATCTTGACTTTAATCATATTACATGATTAAAAGACATATTTGTTAGTAGTATGCCCTAGAGCATATCATTTAGTACATATTTTTATTAATAAAAGGCATTTCCACTTTTTTGTTTGCATAATATATTTATGTGTAATAGAAAAGGTCCATTGATATTTTATTAGAAATATTATTCTTAAGTTGTTAAGAATATGAGTGATATTATTTCTAGCACAAAGTATCATAAATAGGTTCACAATCGAGGATACTTCATAATAAGGATATGACTTATCCAGAAAGATTGTATTCATATTATTCCCAAGTTATTTATATGAGATATAAATAAGATGAAATATTGAGTCTCATGCCATAGAACAAACATGATAGGCACTTATAAAAGATAAGTAGGCCGAACCAATGACATTTATGATGAGCACATGGAGTTTACTCTTGTCAATGTTTTGTCATAAATCATATCAGTGCATATAATCTTTAGACTTGAGATAGCACAGTTATCTTGTATATAGGTAGTTTGAGTTTGATACTGCTTTCATACTTGTACTGTGTATGGGTATATGGGTATGTGTTGGCTCCTACTAATTATATATGGAGGTAGGTGTTGATCAAGATAGAATCTGTTCCTCTAAGTAAATAGAGATAAAATCCTATGTTCATTCAATTATTCTTGATGTTTCAAGTTCCTGGCCAGGACAGATAGATTTATTCAGAAAAGAGTTTCTGATGAGAAAATCTTTTTAATCAAGAAATGGAATTAAAAGAGAACATAATATTCATAGCAAATGGATTTTGACATAAACCATGACTCCAGCTTAAGTTGGGATTTTGTAACAGAGAGATTCTAGTACATGGTAATATATGATTATAGGTTCATTTAAGATAAACCTTATTACTAATTGGGTGGCCATGGCATGCTATGCTAGGTGTTAACCATGGTCTATGAGGTGCATAAAATGATTTAGAGAAATCATTTATGGTAAGAAAGAGTTCTGATGATATTAAGAGTTGATATCATGTCTCATTGCCAATTAGTGATGAGCCTGGTAAGTCACACACATACACAAGTTATCACCTAATTAAATATGATTTAATTAATTAATTAAAGAGTTTAATTGATTAATTAAATAGGTTTGGTTTGCAATTAGATTGCAAAGCCCTTAGCATGACTTGAAACCAAATCTAGATTATTGGATGTATAGTATAAGTTAAATTTATATTTAAAGTGTTTAAATATGAATTTAATTAATGAGAAATTAATTAATAGAGATTAATTAATTAATTTATATTTAATATAAATTAATTAGAAGAAGAGAAATAATTATTTTGGGTTAAGAACTCAAAATTAAGGTACAGGGGCAATTTGGTCATTTCGCAGTGTGACACGTGGCACCATGAGATGGTTGCACATGGCATTATACATAAGCTTACCAAATGTCTTTTAATCATGTAAGATGATTAAAATTAAGATTAAATATAGGTTTGACACTTGGCACAATGTGATTGGGTCACTTAAACCTAGAGCTAATCAAAGGGTGACATGTGGCAAGGGTTTAATGTGTTAACCTAGCTATATAAGTGTTATGAGAAAAATAAAACACAACCAGCAGCCACACCTCCTTTGTCATGCCATTTTGAAGCTCTCCCTCTCTTCCTCTTCATCTCTCATCAATTCAAATAGATTAGCCATCAATCTCTTGAATTAAAAATATTAGAAATTGTTTCTAGTGTCCTGTTTACATCTCTAATCTCTTAAAAGGCAGAACTTGAATTTCTAATTAATAGAAAAAGCTTTAGAAGCTGTTCAAGGGCTGTTATAGGTTTTCTTGGTGTGGACAAGCTAGAGGGACAACATTTGGTATCCTAAAGACGAATATCAAAGACGCAAATACGCTGCAATGCATCAAGAGATTAGTGTAATTGTCCTTGATTTAATCTAGGGTTCTAAAATTAATCTGATTAATTTTAAAATCTTAAATGGTGAATACATATCCAAAAACATATTAAAAGAGTTGTTATATATTGTTTATCATTGAAATCAAATAGATAAAAATAAATCTTGCATGATGCATGTGATCCTAAGTGAAATTTTTAAATTCAATGATATAAACTTGTGTTTTTCACGCTTCCGTTCCTTCAATTGGTATCAGAGCCACTATATTTGCCATTTAGATTGTTGATTATATGATTTAATTGTGTGTTTTGATCATGAGATGATTTATCCATTGCTGGTTGCAATGGAGGTGTGGTGGTATGCTTGAAAAAACACCATCAATGGTGCGCATGGTTTAGCTTCCATGGGTAGTTCAAGGTTTGGCTTTTAATTCTGCAATTGTTATATGATCTAAGGCCTATTCTTTGACTAATTAAAGTGTTTAATTAGTAATTTTAATCACACAATTAAATTATGATTCAAATCAGAATTTTAAAAATTATTTGAATGTGATTCAAATCTGAATTTTAAAAGTTGTTTGAATGTGATTCAAATCTGAATTTTTAAAGTTGTTTGAATCATAGTCAAATCTGAATTTTTAAAGTTCATTGAATAATATTCAGATCTGATTTTTTAAAAAATATTTGAATGTGATTCGAATATGATTTTTTAAGAAATGTTTGAATGTGATTCAAATCTGAATTTTTAAGGTTGTTTGAATATGATTCAAATCTGAATTTTTAAATTTGTTTGAATGAGATTCAAATCTGAATTTTTAAATTTATTTGAATCATATTCAAATCTGGATTTTTAAGTTGAATATGAGATATTCAATTTATTTTAAGTATGTATGTTTTATTTAATTGTTAAATAGTGATATGCATGATGGATGATCATGGACTATAAAAGACCAATGTGATTGGATTTATTTCTTTTATGTTTTTTTGAGATTGTAAATTAATTAATTTATTTTGGGCATGTATTATTAAGTTTGTAATAATTTTTGGGTTGTAATTTCATTTATTTAAGTTCTTGTAAATTCGTCTTGGTATGCCAAGGATTACTATGTAATAATGGATTGCAAGAAGTTCAAGGAGGTCAAGAGCATTGGTGGGACCAGTGGGAGAAATTTAAGATCAAGTATTGATTATGTACTCCTTCAGCAACTCTTGTAAAATGAATGAATGAAATGCACCTAGGAATGCCCTGATTCAATTCTTGGTGGCTCAGAATTGAATCCCTTAGAAAGTCCATGATCATACCATATTTACTTCTTATCCATGAATGCATGAGATGTATGGGAATGTATGCAATTATATGGTATATGCATGCTAAATGAATAATGTGCAAAGTGAGACCTTAATAGTAATTAGGATGACTATAAAATCTTCCAAACAAATGATTAAGTTGGAAATGCTATAATTATAGTAATTATAACATGGGCCCTCCATTGGGACAATTATTTTAAGAAATTTTAAATAGTTGCATAAGATGTAATTAATTTAAGAGATTTTCTTAAGAATAATTATTAAGCATAAGATGTTGTAAATATGTAAATGGTTTGGTGGCCAATATTAGTTATACCTGAGGACATTAAAATTATTTGCATAATTACTGGCTCAATGGGATCAACTTAACTAATGCAAGATAAGTCAATAATGGATGTACCTGAGATTTTGAGCATTAGGGGCTAGGTAAAGGATTGAACCTCACATGAGATGTGATGGGCAAGGAGTTGCTCACTTATAGTTTATTGTGATTCCAATAATGGATGTACCTGAGGATGATCAATAGAATTATAAGAATTCAATCACCCACTAGAAATCCATCCAACTAGGATTTTCGTTTTCTACTTTGGAAGTATAGGATTCGCTAAGTTAGTGGGAGGACCAATTTGATTAAAAGACCATAATCATTTTGGTTAATTACTTGATACATTTACTAATTAATCTGATTATTTTCTGTAATTAATTTTCTGATAATAATGAGTACAGAACAACCACCACCATCCAATATCCTTGCAAGCATACTTGATCGCAATAGGTTAACAGGATCTAATCTCTCTGATTGGCTAAGAAATTTGAAACTTGTCCTGAACCTTGAACATATAGGATATGTTCTAGATTCAAATGTTCTTAGTCCCTTACCTCCAAAGGCCACTCAAGAGGAACATGAAACTTTGGACAAGTGGAAGGAGCATGATATGAGAGCTAAGTGTTACATGCTTACTTCCATGAGTAATGAGTTACAGAAGCAGCATGAGAACATGCAGAGTGTGAGTGAGATCCTCCTTCACCTACAAGAGTTGTATGGTGAGTACAGTAGGAATGCTAGGTATGAGATATCTAGGCAGCTGTTCCGCATGAAGATGTCTGAGGGACAGAATGTTGGGGATCATGTCCACAAGATGATTCGGCTGATTGAGCAGTTGGAACATCTTGGCTTCAACATGGGTTTCCAACTACAGACGGGTTTGATCCTTCAGTCCCTTCCTGAGTCTTTTGGGAATTTTGTGACAAATTTTCATATGACTAAACAGGAATGCACCTTAGCTGGTTTACTCAACATGCTGGTTATTGCCCAAAAGAATATGTAGGACAATAAAGGAAAAGAGGTAGCTTTGATTTCATCTTCTTCTACTGGAAAGTCCAACAAGGAAAAGGGCAATAAGAAAAAGAAATCTCAGATTCCTGGTCCTTCCAAGAAGATAGCCAAACAGAAAAACAAAGATCAAAGTTGACAAAGGTAAAGGAAAGTGTTTCCACTATCAGTAGAAAAGTGTTTCCACTGCCAGCAGGAAAGTGTTTCCACTGTCCAGAGTATAGCAATCTAAAAGAATGCAATGCCATGATGAAAATCAACTCAAAATTCAAAATATATTTGACACTTAAGATTAGGTCATGTTATAGAAGATAGGATTGCAAAAATTGGAGAAAATGGGGATTTTATCCTCATTGGGCTCTGACCCTACTCCTACTTGTGAATCTTGCCTTCAGGGCAAAATGACTAGATCACCCTTTGTTGGACAAGGGCTAAGGGCTGAAAATATTTTGGAGCTAATACATAGTGATGTATGTGATCCATTTAAGGAAATGGTTAAAGGCGATTTTCATTACTTTATTACCTTTATTGATGATAAATCAAGGTTTGGATATTTGTATTTGATAAAATACAAACATGAATCCTTTGAAAAGTTCAAAGAATTTAAATATGAAGTAGAAAATCAAACAGAAAATAGTATTAAAGCTCTTCGATCAGATCGTGGAGGTGAATATTTAAGTACTGAATTTGATGAATTCTTGAGAGAGCATGGCATTGTTTCCTAGCTGACTCCTCTAGGAACGCCACAGCTAAATGGTGTTTCTGAAAGGAGAAATCATACCCTATTGGATATGGTACGTAGTATGATGTGCTATACTGATATGCCAATCTCCTTTTGGGGATTTGCATTAGAATCAACTTTGTATATTCTGAATAGGATTCCATCAAAATCAGTTTCTTCCACACCTTATGAGATATGGCATGGAAGAAAACCAAGTCTTAAGCATGTTAAGATTTGGGGTTGTCCAGCTTATATCAAATAGCTGAACACTGATAAATTGGAGGCCAGATCAGAAAAGGGTCGATTTGTTGAATATCCAAAAGATAGTTTTGGATATTATTTTTATTTGCCTACTTCACAAAGGTTTGTGATAAGTAGAGATGCCACATTTCTTGAACAACAGTTTGTTCAAGAAGGAGGCAAAGAAAGGCAGATAGAGTTGGAATTGGAGAATTCTGACCAACTAATAGATCAGATGGATATAGATCCATCTAGTCAACCTTTACCCGTTGATGAAACATCTACAGATGTTCCTCGTAGAACAACCAGGGTATCTCACCCACCAGTGAGATATGGTTTTCTTCATGAAGAAGAACAAGAGTTGTCTACTCATGAAGAAGTAGATCATGGAGATGATCCACTTACCTATGAAGAAGCTATATCAGATATAGACTCTTCAAAATGGATTGATGCTATGAAATCTGAAATTGATTCCATGTATAAGAATCAAGTTTGGGATCTTGTTGACCCACCTGAAGGTATTGTACCTATAGGGAACAAATGGGTTTTCAAAAAGAAAATTGGTTCTGATGGAAAGGTAGAGACCTATAAGGCAAGGCTAGTAGCGAAAGGGTTTCGCCAAAGGCAAGAAATTGACAATGAGAAGACTTTCTTGCCTGTTGCCATGCTTAAATCAAATAGAATTCTATTAGCAATAGCTGCATACTATGATTATGAGATTTGATAGATGGATGTCAAAATAGCTTTTCTCAATGGATACTTTGAAGAAAACATTTTAATGGAACAACCTAGGGGTTTTGAATCCCAAGATGGTTTTAAGGTATGCAAGCTAAAGCGATCCATTTATGGGTTGAAACAAGCTTCGAGGAGTTGGAACATCCGTTTTGATGAAGCCATTAAATCCTTTGGTTTTATAAAAAATGAGGATGAGCCATGTGTATATAAGAAGGTTAGTGACAGTGCTATCACTTTCCTTGTCTTATATGTGGATGACATACTGTTGTTGGGTAATGACATAGGTATGTTGACAAACTGTAAAGGTATGGTTGTCAAATACATTCTCCATGAAAGACTTAGGGGAGGCAACCTATATTCTTGGGATTTGCATCTATAGAGATAGAGCGAAAAGAATAATTGGTTTATCCTAAAGTCTATGCTTAGAAAAGGTGTTAAAGAGGTTTAACATGCTTGATTCCAAGAGAGGATTGTTACTACTGAGACATGGTATCCATCTTTCTAAAGAGATGTCTCCAAAGACCCCTGAAGAAAGAGATAAGATGGTCAGGATTCCATATGCTTTGGCTATTGGAAGTTTAATGTATGCAATGTTGTGTACTAGGCCAAATATCGCATATGCTGTTAGTTTGACTAGCAGGTATCAATCAAATCCAGGTTTGGAACACTGGATAGCTGTCAAGAATATCCTTAAGTACTTGAGAAGAACTAAGGATTTATTCTTGATATATGGAGGTGGAGACTTGCAATTGGATGGTTATACTAATTCTGATTTCCAATCAGATATCGATGATAGAAAGTCTACATCTGGATATGTGTTCATTTGTAATGGAGGTGCAGTCAGTTGGAAGAGTTCCAAGCGAGCACATTGCAGATTCCACTACAGAGGTGAGTATATTCTTTGCATCGATGTCAGAAAGGAAGTCGTTTGGATAAAGAAGTTCGTGACAGAACTTGCAGTAGTTCTTTCCATTGAGTCAGCAGTTCCACTACACTGTGACAACAATGGAGCAGTCACACAGGCTAAGGAGCTAAGGTTTCACCAAAAATCCAAACACATAGAAAGGTGCTACCACATTATCAGAGAAATAGTTGAACGAGGCGATGTAGCCATGCAGAAAATAGCATCAGCTGAAAATCCAGTTGATCCATTCACTAAGCCTATGTCACAAACTCAGCTAGACCAACATCTTGAGAAGATGGGTCTATGATATTGTAATGAATGGCTCTAGTGCTAGTGGGAGATTATTACTAGTATGCCCTAGAGCATATCATTTAGTATGTATCCTGTACATATTTTTATTAATAAAAGGCATTTTCACTTTTCTGTTTACATGATATATTTATGTGTAATAGAAAAGGTCCATTGATATTTTGTTAGAAATATTATTCTTAAGTTGTTAAGAATATGAGTGATATTATTTCTAGCACAAAGTATCATAAATAGGTTCACAATCGAGGATACTTCATAATAAGGACATGACTTATCCAGAAAAATTGTATTTATGTTTGTTCCCAAGTTATTTATATGAGATAAAAATAAGATGAAATGGTGAGTCTCATGCCATATAACAAACATGATAGGCACTTATAAATGATAAGTAGGCCGAACTAGTGACATTTATGATGAGCACATGGAGTTTACTCTTGTCAATGTTTTGTCATAAATCATATCAGTGCATATAATCTTTAGACCTGAGATAGCACAGTTATCTTGTATATAGGTAGTTTGAGTTTGATACTGCTTTCATACTTGTACTGTGTATGGGTATATGGGCATGTGTTGGCTCCCACTAGTTATATATGGAGGTTGTAACACCCTCCCTGTAGCAACTCCGTACATTCTACTGTTCCGATGACCAGTGTCAGTCCGGACAGCTAGAACGTCCAGAAAAATATTTAAACTAAAGTGAGGAACCATAATTAACTCAAATATTAATAAGAAAAATTTATGAAAAATTTTAGAAATAAAATACAACCAAGTTAAATGAGCCGGTGCCCTAGCGATGGGTAAACCAGTGGAAAGTTGCGGTTATTGCAACTAGGAGCCCTAAACCCGGGGAAAAATTCATAAAATAATTTTTGGGACTCCAGAGAAGGGTCATGGAGGGTTCTATGGCATTAGAATGCCAAGAAAAATTTTAGAAAAAGTTTTCTATTGGTATAAATAATTTTAGTCTGTTAAGCCAAACGGAGGGCATTTTGGTCATTTCATCTTCAGAGATAATTTTTGGCCAACTTGTCTAGTTAAGTAAATAATTATTATGACATAAAATGTGAATAAATATTGTTAAAAATTAAATTAAAATTTAGTAGACAAAAAAAGGAAAGAAAATTAAAGAATTGGAATTATGACATCATTATGATGTCATTAAAAATCCTCCCACCCAATCAAACTTTGACACATGGCATTAACTTATTTAAAATGACTTAATGAGCAGAAAAAAAAGAAACGGATTTAATGAGCAGAAAAAAAAGAAAGAAAAATTCGTTTCTTTTTCAACCTTTGGGGCAGCAAAAAACGTGGAGAGAGAGAGAGAGAGGAAGGAAAACTCCATTAAAGATCACCCAAGCTCCCAACCTCACCAAATCTCACCCCAAAACCCTAGCCTTCTTCACAAAAAATTAACCTAGCACCTTGAAGAAGCTTTGGGTAGCAAAAAGAAAGAAAAATCAAGAAGTTTTCTAAGCTAGGGAAACTCTCCAACAAAGGTTAGTCTCAATTAATTCTCTAAACTTGTATATGCATCATTAGGAGTATGAATTGATCCATTGATTGTATGTGTTTGAAAAATTGAAATGGTAGAGCTAGGGTTTGGACCCAAAATTGAGATGTTGATCGTGTAGTGGTGAAAATAAGTTTTAATGGTCAATTAGTGACCATTTGGTTATGTGTGAATGAGAAATGAAGTGGTTTATGTAGTGGGAAATGAAGTTGGTGTGGCTGCCCTTGGTGACCTGCAGGGTTGGGCATGAGTCCAACAGGTTTGGGCAGCAATAACTTGAATTGTAGAGGTTCAATTGGTTCAAGGCTAATTGGACATAAAATTAGACACATAATGGCACAACTTTAGTGAAGAAACCATGTCCAGAGAACCAAACCAAGTTGACCAAAAGTTTGCCCTAATCTGGGTGACCTGCATTCTGCCTGGGCAAAATGACCAAATGAACAGTGTTTAGTCATTTGGCCATAACTCAGTGTAGAAAGGTCCAATTGACCTGAAATTTTACCAGCAACAAGCTGAGATATATATCTACAACTTTCATGAAGAAACCTAACTCAAATTATGACTAGAACATATTCAAAAAGTGAGTTGCAATCACTGTTCTAAGTACTATAGATTTGGTCAGTCCCGAAATTCTAGAAAAATTACAATCCGGCCAGTTGTTGTTTTTGGGCCATAACTTGAGCTACAAAACTCCAAATGGAGTGATTCAAAAAAGGAAATATAACTAGATAAAATAAGGAACAACTTTCATGTTGATCATTTTGCCAAATTCCCATTGTAAAAATGACTAATGGAACAGTAAACACAAAGCTTGAAATCCGAAAATTTTGAACAATTAGCATTAAGCTTAGAAATGATATTGGAAACCAATACCAACAATTTTAGAATGCAAAATGTGGTATGTTGAGAATATTATAACCAATGTACCCATTATCCATGAAAAAGTCAACATTTTTGTTGACTAGTGAAATGAATAGTAACATCTAAACTTAAATTTCAAGAATTGTACAATTTAAAAGTGTAACATGCCCTAGTACATCTAGCAAGATTGGTTTGGATAGGTTGGCATGCCAATAGGGTTCAGTTAGCAGTACTGCACATGGCATTATATCATTCTGTGATTTCATGGCTTTTAGCCATTCTAACATTATGTTGATACTTGGCCTTGTGCCTAATGTTGTCTGACTTATTAGCCGCTACATTGCCTGGGAGATACATATGTGACCGATGGTGTGACGGCCCGAGGTACTTGATACCTAGTGCTAGTTTACCCATTTATCCAGTCCAGTCATCCAGTATAGGTTACTTGGGCACCCAAAACTGAAAGTGAACAAATTTAATGAAATAATGAATAGAACAAGTACATAATAAATAAGATTACTAATAATGATCGAGAAAAAAATTGTCTGCATAAGACATCAAAACATGCACTGCATATTTACTTCCTGTTATTTCTTTTTATTTTATTGTTGGCACCACTAAGCATTATTGCTTAGCGCATTGCTTTTGCCACGCTTAGGTTCTGGAGATACTGACCAAGAGCCTAGTAGACCACAGACTGGGTGAAACCTCCTACAGCTCTGCATAGTGTCCGTGTTACCTCACCATCGTCAGTGCATTAGTAGGACATTAGGTTTCATTTTGGTATTTTGTAACTAACTTTATTTTCTCATGTGTAATTGAGACTTATGTAATGTATTTTAATGTTAATGTAAATAGTGGAAATTGTGTTTATGAATGGAAAATTGAGTATTTATTCATTGCTTGTATATGAATACCATGAGAAATGAATGATTGAGAAATGGAAATGTTATTGAAAAATATTAATATTTTGATGATGAAATGGAGTTTGGGATTGGTTGTAAATTTTGAATGTGTTTTTCACAGGTTCCGAAGAACTGTTTTCTCCATTTTTAGCCGGTACTCTGCCGAATTTTCTATAAAATTTTCGGAACCTCAAATAAATTATAATTTCAATAAATGACTTAAATGAATTATATTTCATAAATTTTACTTCATAACTATAAAAAAAAATAAATTTGGAAAAAAAATGATTGAATTAAAATAGGGTGTTCCGATACACTGCGTGGCATATCTTGCTCGGCTACACTATAGACGGGTAAAGGGTGTCACATTTAGTGGTATCAGAGCACGGTTTAGGCGTTTCTGGTCGTAGATCGAGTCCATACCATGCATTGCATTTGTAAGTGTTGAGGTGACACTAATGCAAATCTGTTTATCTTTGTTATTTTGAATAGGATATGGACCCTACATCACAGAGGGCAGTTGAGGAGGAAGTGGAGAGTCATGCTCCACCTGCAGTAGCTTAGACTGGGGGTAGGGGAGAACCTACTTCACCAGCTCCAGTAGAGCCTGCTCAGCCTCCACTGGCCATGTTTCAGCAAATGGCCGAATTCTTCAGACAAATGGCTGGGGTAATGCCACCACCACCACCACCTCCACAATAGAAATCACACCTGGAAAGACTGAGAAAATTTGGAGCAGTGGATTTCTTTGGCAAGAGGGAAAATGATTCTGTTGCAGCCGAAAATTGGTTGAACAGAACAGGCAGAGTTTTAAAAGAACTCCACTGCACTCCTGAACAAAATCTAGAAGCTGCTGCATCTCTATTGCAAGATGATGCATATGAATGGTGGGATACGGTGTCCAGTGAAGTACAGCCAGAAGTAATAACTTGGGACTTCTTCCTCTCAGAATTTAAAAAGAAATATGTGGGTAGTGTATACCTAGAAGAGAGAAGAAGAGAGTTCATTAACCTGAGGCAGAGACAGCTAACAGTGGCCGAGTATGAAAAGGAATTTGTCAGACTGAATTGCTACAGAAGGGAGATAGTCCCTAATGAAGCCGAAAGGTGTAAGAGATTTGAAGAGGGATTAAATGATAATATAAAGATCATGATCATTGCCTTGGAAATCACAAACTTCACCAAGTTAGTGGAAGCTGTAATAAAAGTTAAAAAAGTAAGAATAAGTGAGCAGACCAGAAGAGAGAGATAGTAGAAGAGGGGCCCGGGTCAGTCTAGTTCATCTCCTGTACTTGGGAAGAAGTTCAAAGGTCCACCTGCACAAAGTTCAGGAAAACCACAAAGTAAGGGTTAGACCCAGGGGCCCAGGCCACAGTTCACCCCTAGGAGAGGTCAGTCCACACCATCAGTGGGCGACTCTCAGGATGGGGTTGAGGATCACCCGACATCTTTGCATGTCCACATTGCCTGAAGTGGCATAAGGGGGAGTGTTGGAGAGTGACTGGTGCCTACTTAAGGTGTGGGTCGACAGAGTATCAGTTGAGAAACTGTCCACGCAGAATCGCTCTGATTGCTCCAACACAAGCGCATGCACTGCTCCCCGCACCACAAAGCGGTAGGAAATCTGGCAAATCTGAGGCAGTGGGACCATCACAGAGGCCTGCATCTGAGCTAGCAGAGAGGCCTGAGGGCAGACCACCTGCAAGAGCCTATGCCATGAGAGCTCAGGAGGAGCAAGATGCCCCGGACGTCATTAGGGGTATGTTCTCCCGCTACAATACATCTGTGCATGCATTGGTGGATCCAGGATCCACTCATTCATACATCTGCATCAACCTACCTGTAGAAAAGGGGATACTAGTAGGGGAGAGTGACCAAGACATCCTGGTCACTAATCCATTGGGCCACAGTGTAATGGTGAACAAAGTTTACAAAGGTTGCCTGTTAAGGATTCAGGGGTATGAATTCTTGGCAGACCTGATTGAGTTGCCTTTCCATGAGTTTGACGTGATTTTGGAAATGGACTGGTTGTCACGTCATCAGGTAATGGTTGATTGTAAATTGAAGAGAATTTCTTTGAAAACTCCTGGGGGGTAATGAGATCACAGTTGTGGGGGAAAGGATAGATTTCTTGTCCAATGTCATCTCAGTGACAGTTGCAAGAAAACTGATGAGAAAAGGCTGTGAAGCCTACCTAGCACATGTGGTGGATACTAGGCAGGCTAAGCTAGATCTGTGTGACATACCCATAGTAAAAGACTTCCCAGATGTGTTCCCTAAAGAATTGCCTGGTTTGCCACTAGAAAGGAAGTTGAATTTGCTATTGAGACACTGCCGGGTACAGCACCAATCTCTAATGCTCCTTATAGGATGGCACCCACAGAATTGAAGGAACTGAAAATCCATTTACAGGAGTTACTGGATAAGGGGTTCATACACCCCAGTGTGTCACCATGGGGAGCTCCAGTGCTGTTTATAAAGAAGAAAGATGGGACTTTGAGGTTATGCATTGATTATCGGCAGTTGAATAAAGTGACAGTGAAGAATAAGTATCCATTGCCTAGAATTGATGATCTGTTTGATCAGTTGAAGGGAGCAGAAGTATTTTCTAAAATTGATCTCAGATCAGGGTATCATCAGTTGAGGGTGAAGGATGCAGATGTGCCAAAGATTGCATTCAGGACCCGATATGGGCATTATGAGTTCCTAGTGATGCCCTTTGGCCTAACAAATGCACCAGTGGTATTCATGGACCTTATGAACTATATCTTCCATCCATACCTAGATCAGTTCATAGTGGTCTTTATTGATGATATTTTGGTGTATTCCAAGACCAGGGAAGAACATGATGAGCATTTGAGAATTGTTCTGCAAACCCTGAGAGAAAAAAAAGCTATATGTTAAGTTGTCCAAGTGTGACTTCTGGTTGAATGAGATTGCATTCCTTGGACACATGGTCTCAGCTGATGGGATTAGAGTGGATCCCAAGAAGATAGAAGCAGTGATGGAATGGAAGCCTCCCAGAAATACAACTGAGGTTAGAAGTTTCTTGGGGCTAGCTGGGTATTACAGAAGATTTGTGAAGGGATTTTCGTTAATAGCTGCTCCAATGACCAAGTTATTGCACAAGAATGTGAAATTTGGCTGGAACGACAAGTGCCAAGCCAGTTTTGAGAGGCTAAAGGTGTTGTGCGAAGCACCAGCAGCACACACAAAGGTCGTGAAAGACTTTGTGGTCTACAGTGATGCCTCACACAATGGGCTAGGGTGTGTATTGATGCAAGAGGGGAAAGTGGTCGCCTATGCTTCCAGGCAACTAAGGCCATATGAACAGAATTACCCTACCCATGATCTAGAACTTGCAGCAATTATCTTTGCACTGAAGATATGGAGGCACTACTTGTATGGTGAAAAATGCTACATTTACACAGACCACAAAAGTCTGAAATACTTGCCAACCCAGAAGGAGCTCAACCTTAGACAAAGGCGATGGATTGAGTTCCTGAAGGATTATGATTGTGTAATTGACTATCATCCTGGAAAAGCAAATGTAGTTACTGATGCTTTGAGCAGAAAATCCATCACAGCTTTGAGATCATTGAATGCCCGTCTATCCTTGGCTCGAGATGGAGCTATTTTGGCTGTGTTGCAAGTGAGGCCAAACCTGCTACAGTAGATTTTAAATGGGCAGAAGGTAGATGAGAAGCTAAAGGCTATTATGAGCAAAATCCTAGAAGGGAAAGAAACTGACTATGAAGTGAAAACAGATGGGTGTCTATACTACAAAGGAAGATTATGTGTACCAGATGATGGGGAATTGAAAGCCAATATCCTGAAAGAGGCACATATCAGTGTTTATGCTATGCACCCAGGAAGTACAAAAATGTATCATGATCTGAAGCTTTAGTATTGGTGGCCTGGTATGAAGAAGGACATAGCTGACTATGTGACTAAATGCTTGACATGTCAGCAAGTCAAGGCAGAACATCAAGTTCCATTGGGATTGCTACAGCCTATACGTATACCTGAATGGAAATGGGATCGGGTCACTATGGATTTTGTAAGTGGTCTACCTCTCACCCAGAAGAAGCATGATACAGTATGGGTGATAGTAGATAGATTGACGAAGTCGACACACTTCTGCCGATTAGGAGACCGACTACTCACTGGAGAAGTTAGCAGAATTGTATATCAGTGAGATAGTTAGACTGCATGAAATTCCACTTTCCATCATATCTGATCGAGACCCAAGGTGTACATCGAGATTTTGGAAGAAGTTGCATGAATCCTTGGGCACACAACTCCACTTCACCTGACTTTCCATCCTCGAACGGATGGGCAATCGTAAAGAGTAATCTGTAATTAATTGAAACCAATTGAACTAATACAAATATTGAACTGAAATGATAATAATAACATGAAATATATGTCAGGTCCTTGAAGATATGATGAGGAGTTGTGTCATTAAATTTGAGGGAAGTTGGGATAGATACCTCCCACTGGCAGAATTTGCATATAATAATAGCAATTAAGCTAGCATCCAAATGGCCCCGTATGAAGCACTGTATGGGAGGAAATGTAGAACTCCAGTGTGCTGGACTGAATTGGGAGAAGATAAACTGGTAGGGCCAGACCTGATGAAACAGACTGAGGAGAAGGTAAAGCTAATCAAAGCCAATCTGAAGGTTGCCTCAGACAGACAAAAATCCTATGCCGACCTGAAGAGAAAAGAAATAGAGTATGCGGTTGGCGACAAAGTGTTCCTCAAGGTGTCACCGTGGAAGAAGGTACTAAGGTTTGAAAGAAAAGGTAAGTTAAGCCCTAGGTTCATTGGCCCATATGAAGTCATTGAATGTGTGGGTCCAGTGGCCTACAGGCTAGCTTTACCACCAGAACTGGACAAGATTCACAATGTGTTCCACGTATCTATGCTAAGAAGATACCGCTCAGATCCTTCACATGTCATCGCCATAGAAGAAATTGAAGTACAACCGGATTTGACATATGAAAAAGAACCCATACAGATCCTGGCTCGGGAAGTGAAAGAGTTGAGGAATAAACAGATTCCACTGGTGAAAGTGCTTTGGAGACACCACAACATTGAAGAGGCAACTTGGGAAAGTGAAGAGACGATGAGGCAACAGTTCCCTCAACTATTTGCATCAGGTAAATTTCAAGGACGAAATTTAAATTAGAGGGAAAGAGTTGTAACAGCCTCCCTGTAGCAACTCCGTACATTCTACTGTTCCGGTGACCAGTGTCGGTTCGGACAGCTAGAACGTCCAGAAAAATATTTAAACTAAAGTGAGGAACCATAATTAACTCAAATATTAATAAGAAAAATTTAGGAAAAATTTTAGAAATAAAATACAACCAAGTTAAATGAGCCGGTGCCCTAGTGATGGGTAAACCAGTGGGAAGTTGCAGTTCTCGTAACTAGGAGCCCTAAACCCAGGGGAAAATTCATAAAATAATTTTTGAAACTCCAGAGAAGGGTCATTGAGGGTTCTATGGCATTAGAATGCCAAGAAATGGTTTTGAAAAGTTTTTCAATCGGTACAAATAATTTTAGTCTGTTAAGCCAAACGAAGGGCATTTTGGTCATTTCATCTTTAGAGATGATTTTTGGCCGGCTTGTCCAGTTAAGTAAATAATTATTATGACATAAAATATGAATAAATATTGCTAAAAATTAAATTGAAATTTAGTAGATAAGAAAAGGAAAGAAAATTAAAGAATTGGAATTATGACATCATTATAATGTCATTAAAAATCCTCCCACCCAATCAAACTTTGACACATGGCATTAACTTATTTAAAATCAATTAATGGGCAGAAAAAAAGAAAGAAAAATTAGTTGCTTCTTCAACCTTTGGAGCAGCCAAAAACGTGGAGAGAGAGAGAGAGAGGAAGGAAAACTCCATTAAAGCTCACCCAAGCTCCCAACCTCACCAAATCTCACCCCAAAACCCTAGCCTTCTTCACAAAAAATTAACCTAGCACCTTGAGGAAGCTTTGGGCAATAAAAAGAAAGAAAAATCAAGAAGTTTTCTAAGCTAGGGAAACTCTCCAACAAATGTTAGTGTCAATTAATTCTTTAAACTTGTATATGCATCATTAGGAGTATGAATTGATCCATTGATTGTATGTGTTTGAAAAATTGAAATGGTTGAGCTAGGGTTTGGACCCAAAATTGAGATGTTGATCATGTAATGGTGAAACTAAGTTTTAATGGTCAATTAGTGACCATTTGGTTATGTGTGAATGAGAAATGAAGTGGTTTATGTAGTGGGAAATAAAGTTGGTGTGGCTGCCCTTGGTGACCTGCAGGGCTAGGCATGAGTCCAGTAGGTTTGGGCAGTAATAACTTGAATTGTAGAGGTTTAATTGGTGCAAGGCTAATTGGACATGAAACTAGACACATAACGGCACAACTTTGGTGAAGAAACCATGTCCAGAAAACCAAACCAAGTTGACCAAAAGCTTGCTCTAATCCGAGTGACCTGCATTCTGCCTGGGCAAAATGACCAAATGAATAGTGTTTGGTTATTTGGTCATAACTCAGTGTATAAAGGTCCAATTGACCTGAAATTTTACCAGCAACAAGCTGAGATATATATCTACAACTTTCATGAGGAAACCTAACTCAAATTATGACCAGAACATATTCAAAAAGTGAGTTGCAGTCACTGTTCTAAGTATTGTAGATTTGGTCAGTCCAGAAATTCTGGAAAAATTACAATTCGGCTAGTTGTGGTTTTTAGGCCATAACTTGAACTACAAAACTCCAAATGGAGTGATTCAAAAAAGGAAATATAACTAGACAAAATAAGGAACAACTTTCATGTTGATCATTTTGCCAAATTCCCACTGCAAAAATGACTAATGGAATAGTAAACACAAAGCTTGAAATCTGAAAATTTTGAACAATTAGCATTAAGCTTAGAAATGGTATTGGCAATCAATACCAACAATTTTACAATGCAAAATGTGGTATGTTGGGAATATTATAACCAATATACCTATTATCCATGCAAAAGTCAACATTTTTGTTGATTAATGAAATGAATAGTAACATCTAAACTTAAATTTCAAGAATTGTACAATTTAAAAGTGTAACATGCCCTAGTACACCTAGCAAGATTGGTTTGGATAGGTTGGCATGCCAATAGGGCTCAATTAGCAGTACTGCACATGGCATTATGTCATTTTGTGATTTCATGGCTTTTAGCCATTCTAATATTATGTTGATACTTGGCCTTGTGTCTAATGATATTACAGCTTATTAGCTGTTCTGTTGCACACCGGGAGATACATATGTGACCGATGGTGCGACGGCCCAAGGTACTTGATACCCAGTACCAGTTTACCCGTTTATCCAGTCCAGTCATCCAGTATAGGTTACTTGGGCATCCAAAACTGAAAGTGAACAAATTTAATGAATAATGAATAGAATAAGTACATAATAAATAAGATTACCAATAATGATCGAGAAAAAAATTATCTGCATAAGACATTAAAACATGCACTGCATATTTACTTCCTGTTATTTCTTTTTATTTTATTATTGGCACCACTAAGCATTATTGCTTAGCGCGTTGCTTTTTCCATGCGTAGGTTTTAGAGATACAGACCGAGAGCCCAGTAGACCATAGACTGGGTGAAACCTCCTGCAGCTCTGCATAGTGTCCGTGTCATCTCACCATCTTTAGTGCATTGGTAGGACACTAGGTTTCATTTTGGTATTTTGTAACTAACTTTTATTTTCTCATGTGTAATTGAGACTTATGTAATGTATTTTGATGTTAATGTAAATAGTGGAAATTTTGTTTATGAATGGAAAATTGAGTATTTATTTATTGCTTGTATATGAATACCATGAGAAATGGAAATGTTATTGAAAAATATTGAGATTTTGATGATGAAAATGGAGTTTGGGATTGGTTGAAAATTTTGGAAGTGTTTTTCATAGGTTCCGAAGAACTGTTTTCTCCATTTTTAGCCGATACTCTGCTGGATTTTCTATAAAATTTTTCGGAATCTCAAATAAATTATAATTTCAATAAATGACTTAAATGAATTATATTTCATAATTTTTACTTCATAACTATAAAAAGAAAATTAGGAAAAAAATGATTGTTAAAATAGGGTGTTCCGATACACTGCGTGGCATATCTTGCCCGGGTACACTGTAGACGGGTAAGGGGTGTCACAGAGGTAGGTGTTGATCAAGATGGAATAAGTTCCTCTAAGTAAATAGAGATAAAATCCTATGTTCATTTAATTATTCTTGATGTTTCAGGTTCCTGGCCAGGACAGATAGATTTATTCATAAAAGAGTTTCTGATGAGAAAATCTTTTTAATCAAGAAATGGAATTAAAAGAGAACATAATATTCATAGCAAATAGATTTTGACATAAACCATGACTCCAGCTTGAGTTGAGATTTTGTAACACAAAGATTCTAGTGCATGGTAACATATGATTACAGGTTCATTTAAGGTAAACCTTATTACTAATTGGATGGCCATGGGATGCTATGCTAGGTGTTAACCATGGTCTATGAGCTGCATAAAATGATTTAGAGAAATCATTTATGGTAAGAAAGAGTTCTGATGATATTAAGAGTTGATATCATGTCTCATTGCCAATTAGTGATGAGCCTAGTAAGTCACACACATACACAAGTTATCACCTAATTAAATATGATTTAATTAATTAATTAAAGAGTTTAATTGATTAATTAAATAGGTTTGTTTTACAATTAGATTGCAAAGTCCCTAGCATGACTTGAAACCAAATCTAGATTATTGGATGTATAGTATAAGTTAAATTTATATTTAAAGTGTTTAAATATGAATTTAATTAATGAGAAATTAATTAATAGAGATTAATTAATTAATTTATATTTGATATAAATTAATTAGAAGAAGAGAAATAATTATTTTGGGTTAAGAACTCAAAATTAAGGCACAGGGGCATTTTGGTCATTTCGCAGTGTGACACGTGGGACCATGAGATGGTGACATGTGGCACCATCTCATGGTGACACATGGCATTACACATAAGCATGCCAAATGTCTTTTAATCATGTAAGATGATTAAAATTAAGATTAAATATAGGTTTGACACTTGGCACAATGTGATTGGGTCACTTAAACCTAGAGCTAATCAAATGGTGACATGTGGCAAGGGTTTAATGTGTTAACCTAGCTATATAAGTGTTGTTATGAGAAAAATAAAACGCAACCAGCAGCCACACCTCCTTTGTCATGCCATTTTGAAGCTCTCCCTCTCTTCCTCTTCATCTCTCATCAATTCAAAGAGATTAGCCATCAATCTCTTGAATTAAAAATACTAGAAATTATTTCTAGTGTCCTGTTTACATCTCTAATATCTTAAAAGGCAGAACTTGAATTTCTAATTAATAAAAAAAAGCTTTAGAAGCTATTCAAGGGCTGCCATAGGTGTTCTTGGTGTGGACAAGCTAGAGGGACAACATTTGGTGTCCTGAAGAGAAATCTCAAAGGCGCAAATATGCTGCAGTACATCAAGAGGTTAGTGTAATCGTTCTTGATTTAATCTAGGGTTCTAAAATTAATCTAATTAATTTTAAAATCTTAAATGGTGAATACAGATCCAAAAACATATAAAAAGAGTTTTAATATGTTGTTTATCATTGAAATCAAATAGATAAAAATAAATCTTACATGATGCATGTGACCTTAGGTGAAAATTTTGAATTCAATGGTATAAACTTGTGTTTTTCACGCTTCCGTTCTTTCAATATGGCAAGTTTATGTGTAGTGCCATGTGTCACCATCTCATGGTGCCATATGTCACCCTGTGAAATGATCAAAATATCCCTGTGTCTTAATTTTGAGTTCTCAACCCAAAATAATTATTTCTCTTCTTCTAATCAATTTATATCAAATATAAATTAATTAATTAATCTCTATTAATTAATTTCTCATTAATTAAATTCATATTTAAACACTTAAAATACAAATTTAACTTATACTATACATCCAATAACCTAGATTTGGTTTCAAGCCATGCTAGGGACTTTGCAATCTAATTGCAAACCAAACCTATTTAATTAATCAATTAAACTCTTTAATTAATTAATTAATTAAATCATATTTAATTTGGTGATTACTTGGGTATGTGTGTGACTTACTAAGCTTATCACTAATTAGCAATGAGACATGATATCAACTCTTGATATCATCAGAACTCTTTCTTACCATAAATGATTTCTCTAAATCATTTTATGCACCTCATAGACTATGGTTAATACCTAGCATAGCATGCCATAGCCACCCAATCAGTAATAAGGTTTACCTTAAATGAACCTATAATCATATGTTACCATGCACTAGAATCTCTTTGTTTCAAAATCTCAATTCGAGCTGGAGTCATGGTTTATGTCAAACCCCATTTTCTCTGAATATTATATTCTCATTTAATTCCAGTTCTTGATTAAAAAGATTTTCTTATTAGAAACTCTTTTCTGATTAAATCTATCTGTCCTGGCCAGGAACTGGAAACATCAAGAACAATTAAATAAACATAGGATTTTATCCCTATTTACTTAGGCTAACATATTCCATCTTAATCAACACCTACCTCCATATATAACTGTAGGAGCCAAAACATGCCCATATACCTATACACAGTACAAGTATGAAAGCAGTATCAAACTCAAACCACCTATATACAAGATAACTGTGCTATCTCAGGTCTAAAGATTATATGCACTGATATGATTTATGACAATACATTGACAAGAGTAAACTCCATGTGTTTGTCATAAATGTCACTGGTTCAGCCTACTTATCATGTATAAGTGCCTATCATGTTTGTTATATAGTATGAGACTCACCATTCCATCTTATTTACATCTCATATAAATAACTTGGGAACAAAGATGATTACAATCTTTCTGGATAAGTCATGTCCTTATTGTGAAGTATCCTCGATTGCAAACCAATTTATGATACTTTGTGCTAGAAATACTGTCACTCATATTCTTAACAACTTAAGAATAATATTTCTAACAAAATATCAATGGACCTTTTCTATTACATATAAATATATTATGAAAACCAAAAAGTGAAAATGCCTTTTATTAATAAAACATGTACAAGATACATACTAAATGATATACTCTAGGGCATACTACTAACAATCTCCCACTAGCACTAGAGCCATTTATTACAATACCTTAGACCCATCTTCTCAAGATGTCAGTTTAACTGTGCTTGTGACAAAGGCTTAGAGAATGGATCAGCTGGATTTTCAGCTGATGCTATTTTCTACATGGCTATATCGCCTTGTCCAACTATCTCTCTGATAATGTGGTAGTGCCTTTCTATGTGTTCAGATTTCTGGTGAGACCGGGGTTCCTTATATCCAAAGCGACCTCTTTTTGACATCGATGCAAAGAATGTACTCGGCCTCTGTAGTGGAATCAACAGTCGTACTCTATTTGGAACTCTTCCAACTGACTGTGCCTCCATTACAAATGAACACATACCCAGATGTAGACTTTCTATCATTGATATCTGATTGGAAATCAGAATCAGTATAACCATCCAATTGCAAGTCTCCACCTCTATATATCAAGAATAAATCCTTAGTTCTTCTCAAGTACTTAAGGAGATTCTTGACAGCTATCCAGTGTTCCAAACCTGGATTGGATTGATACCTGCTAGTCAAACTAACAGCATATGCGATATTTGGCCTAGTACACAACATTGCATATATCAAACTTTCAATAGCCAAAGCATATGGAATCCTGGCCATTTTATCTCTTTCTTCAGGTGTCTTTGGAGACATCTCTTTAGAAAGGTGAATACCATGTCTTACTGGTAACAATCCTCTCTTGGAAATAAGTATGTTAAACCTCTTTAATAACTTTTCCAAGTGTATACTTTGGGATAAACCAATTATTCTTTTCACTCTATCTCTATAGATGTGAATCCCAAGAATATATGTTGCCTCCCCTAAGTCTTTCATGGAGAATGTATTTGACAACCATACCTTTATAGTTGTCAACATAACTGTGTCATTAACTATCAACAGAATATTATCCACATATAAGACAAGAAAAGTGATGGCACTATCACTAACCTTCTTATATACACATGGTTCATCCTCATTTTTTATAAAACCAAATGATTTAATGGCTTCATCAAAACGGATGTGTCAACTCCTCGAAGCTTGTTTCAACCCATAAATGGATCGCTTTAGCTTGCACACTTTGGAACTATCTTGGGATTTAAAACCCCTTGGTTGTTCCATGAAAATGTTTTCTTCAATGTATCCATTGAGAAAAGCTATTTTGACAACCATCTGCCAAATCTCTTAATTATAGTATGCAGCTATTGCTAATAGAATCCTAATTGATTTAAGCATAGCAATAGGCGAGAAAATCTCCTCATAGTCAATTCCTTGCTTTTGGCGAAACCCTTTCGCTACTAGCCTTGCTTTATAGGTCTCTACCTTTCCATTAGAACCAATTTTTTTCTTGAAAACTCATTTGTTCCCTATAGGTACAATACCTTAATGTGGGTCAACAAGATCCCAAACTTGATTCTTATACATGGAATCAATCTCAGATTTCATAGCATCAATCCATTTTGAAGAGTCTATATCTGATATAGCTTCTTCATAGGTAAGTGGATCATCTCCATGATCTACTTCTTCATGAGTAGACAACTTTTGTTCTTCTTCATGAAGGAAACCATATCTCACTGGTGGGTGAGATACCATGGTTGTTCTACGAGGAATAGCTATAGATGTTTCATCTATAGGTATAGGTTGACTAGATGGATCTATATCCATATGATCTATTGGTTGGTCAGAATTCTCAAATTCTAACTCTATTTGCCTTCCTTTGCCTCCTTCTTGAACAAACTGTTGTTCAAGAAATGTGACATCTCTACTTACCACAATCTTTTGTGATGTATGCAAATAAAAATAATATCCAAAACTATCTTTTGGATATCCAACAAATCAACCCTTTTCTTATCTGGTTTCCAATTTATTAGTGTTCAGCTTTTTGATATAAGCTGGACAACCCTAAATCTTAACATGCTTAAGATTTGGTTTTCTTCCATGCCATATCTCATAAGGTGTGGAAGATACTGACTTTGATGGAATTCTATTCATAATATACACATAAATATATTATGTAAATGAAAAAGTGAAAATGCCTTTTATTAATAAAACATGTACAAGATACATACTAAATGATATGCTCTAGGGCATACTACTAACATGAAATTGGCGACAATAATATTTGCATTGAAGATATGGAGGCATTACCTATATGGTGAGAAATGCTCCATCTATATAGATTACAAGAGTCTGAAGTATTTGCCATCCCAGAAGGAACTCAATATGAGACAGAGGAGATGAATTGAATTTCTTAAAGAATATGACTGTGTGATCGACTACCATCCTGAGAAGGCAAATGTAGTGGCTGACGTACTGAGCAGGAAGTCCATGATGGCTTTGAGAGCACTGAATGCTCGGTTGTCTTTAGCACAAGATGTGGAAATTTTAGCTGAGTTGCTTGTAAAGCCAAGCTTGTTACAGCAAATACAAGAAGCACAGCTAAGGGATGAAAAGTTGCTAACTGTCATGGGAAAAACTTAAGAGGGGAAAAAGACTGATTATGAGTTGAAAGGAGATGGGTGCCTGTATTATAAAGACAGAATCTGTGTACCAGGAGATGAGGAATTGAAGAAGAATATCTTGAAAGAAGCGCACAGTAGCTTCCATGCTATGCACCCAGGAAGTACCAAGATGTACCAAGATCTGAAAACACATTATCGGTGGCCTGTAATGAAGAAATAAATTAGTGATTTTGTGACTTGATGTTTGACATGCCAGCAGGTTAAGGCTGAGCATCAGGTTCCATCAAGATTGTTACAACCTATAGCCATACCAAAGTGGAAATGGGACCGCATCATCATGGTTTTTGTTACTGGGCTACCATTGACACAGAAGAAGCATGATACTATATGGGTGATTGTGGATAGATTGACCAAGTCAGCTCACTTCCTACCAGTTAGAGCCAACTACTCACTGGAGAGGTTAGCAAAGATTTACATAGATGAGATAGTCTGGTTACATGGAGTGCCAACATCGATCATATCTGACCGAGACCCGAGATTTACTTTGAGGTTTTGGAAGAGGCTATAGGAATCTTTAGGCACTCAACTACACTTTAGTATGGCTTTTCATCTACAGACGAATGGACAGTCAGAAAGGGTGATTCAAGTAACCCTTAGAACTTAATGAATTGCTATAATTGTTAAAGGAATGATAACAATGACCTGGCACTAATGACATGCATAATATAATATGATAGGTATTGGAGGATATGTTAAGAAGCTGCATCATTGATTTTGAGGGAAGTTTAGAGAAGTATCTTCCTTTGGTAGAGTTTGCTTACAACAATAGCTACCAAGCCAGCATAAAAATGGCTCCATATAAAGCATTGTATGGGAGAAGATGTAGGACTCCGTTTGAAGGGACGAAAGCGTGAAAAACACAAGTTTATACCATGGAATTCAAAAATTTTCACCTAGGGTCACATGCATCATGCAAGATTTATTTTTATCTATTTGATTTCAATGATAAACAACATATTAAAACTCTTCTAATATGTTTTTGGATCTTTATTTGCCATTTAAGATTTTAAAATTAATCAGATTAATTTTAGAACCCTAGATTAAATCAAGAACAATTACACAAACCTCTTGATGCCTTTGCAGCGTATGCGCCTTTGAGATTCGTCTTCAGGACACCAGATGTTGTCCCTCTAGCTTGTCCACACCAAGAACACCTATGGCAGCCCTTGAACAGCTTCTAAAGCTTTTTCTATTAATTAGAAATTCAAGTTCTGCCTTTTAAGAGATTAGAGATGTAAACAGGACACTAGAAACAATTTCTAGCGTTCTTAATTCAAGAGATTGATGGCTAATCTCTTTGAATTGATGAGAGATGAAGAAGAATAGATGAAAAGCTTCAAAGTGGCGTGAGAAAGGAGAGGAGTGGCTGCTGGTTGTTTTTCTTTTCATAACAACACTTAAATAGCTAGGTTAACACATTAAACTCTTGCCACATGTCACCCTTTGATTAGCTCTAGGTTTAAGTGACCCAATCACATTGTGCCAAGTGTCAAACCTATATTTAATCTTAATTTTAATCATCTTACATGATTAAAAAACATTTGGCAAGCTTATGTGTAATCCCATGTGTCACCATCTCATGATGCCACGTGTCACACTGTTAAATGACCAAAATGCTCTTGTGTCTTAATTTTGAGTTCTTAACCCAAAATAATTATTTTTCTTCTTCTAATTAATTTATATCAAATATAAATTAATTAATTAATCTCTATTAATTAATCTCTCATTAATTAAATTCATATTTAAACACTTTAAATATAAATTTAACTTATATTATACATCCAATAATCTAGATTTGGTTTCAAGTCATGCTAGGGACTTTGCAATTTAATTACAAACCAAACCTATTTAATTAATCAATTAAACTCTTTAATTAATTAATTAAATCATATTTAAATAGATGATAACTTATGTATGTGTGTGACTTACTAGGCTCATCACTAATTGGCAATGAGACATGATATCAACTCTTAATATCATCAGAACTCTTTCTTACTATAAATGATTTCTCTAAATCATTTTATGCACCTCATAGACCATGGTTAACACCTAGCATAGCATGCCATGGCCACCCAATTAGTAATAAGGTTTACCTTAAATGAACCTATAATCATATGTTACCATGCACTAGAATCTCTCTGTTACAAAATCCCAACTCAAGCTGGAGTCATGGTTTATGTCAAACTCCATTTGCTATGAATATTATGTTCTCTTTTAATTCCATTTCTTGATTAAAAGATTTTCTCATCAGAAACTCTTTTCTGAATAAATCTATCTGTCCTGGCCAGGAACTTGAAACATCAAGAACAATTAAATGAACATAGGATTTTATCTCTATTTACTTAGAGGAACAGATTCTATCTTGATCAACACCTATCTCCATATATAACTAGTAGGAGCCAACACATGCCCACATACCCATACATAGTACAAGTATGAAAGCAGTATCAAACTCAAACCACCTATATACAAGATAACTGTGCTATCTTAGGTCTAAAGATTATATGCACTGATATGATTTATGACAAAACATTGACAAGAGTAAACTCCATGTGCTTGTCATAAGTGTCCTTGGTTGGCCTACTTATCATTTATAAGTGCCTATCATGTTTGTTATATGGCATGAGACTCACCATTCCATCTTATTTATATCTCATATAAATAACTTGGGAACAAACATGAATATAATCTTTCTGGATAAGTCATGTCCTTATTATGAAGTATCCTCGATTGTGAACCTATTTATGATACTTTGTGCTAGAAATATTGTCACTCATATTCTTAACAACTTAAGAATAATATTTCTAACAAAATATCAATGGACCTTTTATATTATACATAAATATATTATGTAAACGGAAAAGTGGAAATGCCTTTTATTAATAAAAATATGTACAAGATACATACTAAATGATATGCTCTAGGGCATACTACTAACAATCTCCCACTAGCACTAGAGCCATTCATTACAATACCTTAGACCTATATTCTCAAGATGTCGGTCTAGCGGAGTGCGTGACATAGGCTTAGTGAATGGATCACCGGATTTTCAGTGATGCTATTTTCTGCATGGCTACATCGCCGCCCAACTATTTCTCCGATAATGTGGTAGCGCCTTTCTATGTGTTTGGATTTTTGTGAGACCTTGGTTTCCTTAGCTCAGTATGATGCTCCATTATTGTCACGGTGTAGTGGAGCTGGCGACTCAATGGAAGGAACTCTTGTAAGTTACGTCACGAACTTCTTTATCCAACGACTTCCTTTGCGACATCGATGCAACAATATACTCGACCTCTGTAGTGGAATCTGCGATCGTGCTTTGTTTGGAACTCTTCCAACCGATCGCACCTCCATTACAAATGAAAACATACCTAGAGGTAGACTTTCTATCATCGATATCTGATTGGAAATCAGAATCAGTATAACCATCCAATTGCAAGTCTCCACCTCCATAAATCAAGAATAAATCCTTAGTTCTTCTCAAGTACTTAAGGATATTCTTAACGACTATCGATGTTCCAAACTGGATTGGATTGATACCGCTAGTCAAACTAACGACATATGCGATATCCGGCCTAGTACACAACATTGCATACATTAAACTTCCAATAGCCAAGCATATGGAATCTGCCATCTTATCTCTTTCTTCAGGTGTCTTTGGAGACATCTCTTTAGAAAGGTGGATACCATGTCTCACTGGTAACAATCCTCTCTTGGAATTAAGCATGTTAAACCTCTTTAACACCTTTTCCAAGTATAGACTTTGGGATAAACTAATTATTTTTTTCGCTCTATCTCTATAGATGCGAATCCCAAGAATATAGGTTGCCTCCCCTAAGTCTTTCATGGAGAATGTATTTGACAACCATATCTTTATAGTTGTCAACATACCTGTGTCATTACCCATCAATAATATGTCATCCACATATAAGACAAGGAAAGTGATAGCACTGTCACTAATCTTCTTATATGCACATGGCTCATCCTCATTTTTGATAAAACCAAAGGATTTAATGGCTTCATCAAAACAGATGTTCCAACTCCTCGAAGCTTGTTTCAACCCATAAATGGATCGCTTTAGCTTGCATACCTTGGAACCATCTTGGGATTCAAAACCCCTAGGTTGTTCCATGAAAGTGTTTTCTTCAATGTATCCATTGAGAAATGCTGTTTTGACATCCATCTGCCAAATCTCATAATCATAGTATGCAGCTATTGCTAATAAAATCCTAATTGATTTAAGCATGGCAACAGGCGAGAAAGTCTCCTCATAGTCGATTCCTTGCCTTTGGCGAAACCCTTTCGCTACTAGCCTTGCCTTATAGGTCTCTACCTTTCCATCAGAACCAATTTTCTTCTTGAAAACCCATTTGTTCCTTATAGGTACAATACCTTCAGGTGGGTCAACAAGATCCCAAACTTGATTCTTATACATGGAATCAATCTCGGATTTCATAGCATCAATCCATTTTGAAGAGTCTATATCTGATATAGCTTCTTCATAAGTAAGTGGATCATCTCCATGATCTACTTCTTCATGAGTAGACAACTCTTGTTCTTCTTCATGAAGAAAACCATATCTCACTGGTGGGTGAGATACCCTGGTTGTTCTACGAGCAACAGTTATAGATGTTTCATCAACGGGTATAGGTTGACTAGATGGATCTATATCCATATGATCTGTTGGTTGGTCATAATTATCCAATTCTAACTATATTTGCCTTCCTTTGCCTCCTTCTTGAACAAACTGTTGTTCAAGAAATGTGGCATCTCTACTTATCACAACCTTTTGTGAAGTAGGCAAATAAAAATAATATCCAAAACTATCTTTTGGATATCCAACAAATCGACCTTTTACGATCGGTCTCCAATTTATCGGTGTTCACTTTTTGATATAAGTGGACAACCCCAAATCTTAACATGCTTAAGACTTGGTTTTCTTCCATGCCATATCTCATAAGGTGTGGAAGAAAGCGATTTTGATGGAATCCTATTCGAATATACAAAGTGATTCTAATACAAATCTCCAAAAGAAGATTGGCATATCAAGATAGCTCATCATACTACGTACCATATCCAATAGGGTACGATTTCTCCTTCAGATACACCATTCGGTTGTGGCGTTCTGGAGGAGTCGGTGAGAAACAATGCCATGTTCTCTCAAGTATTCATCAAATTCAATACTCAAATATTCACCTCCACGATCTTATCGAAGAGCTCAAATACTCTTTCCTGTTTGATTTTCTACTTCAGATTTAAATTCTTTGAACTTTTCAAAAGATTCATGTTTTATTTCATCAAATAAAAATAACAAAAACTTGATTTATCTTGATAAAGGTAATAAAATAATGAAAACCCCTCTAGCCATTTCTTTAAATGGACCACATACATCACTATGTATTAGCTCCAAAATATTTTCAGCTCTTAGCCCTTGTCCAACAAAGGGTGATCTAGTCATTTTGCCCTGAAGGCAAGATTCACAAGTTGGAGTAGGCTCAGAGCCCAATGAGGATAGAATCCCCATTTTCTCCAGTTTTGCAATCCTATCTTCGCAACATGACATAACCTTAAGTGCCAAATATATTTTGAACTTGAGTTGGTTTTCACCATGGCATTGCATTCTTTTAGATCACTTGCATTCAATTTGTGTTTGTCATTATTATCCAAATAATAAAGACCATCATTCATATAACCCGAACCAACATATTTATTTCCAAAATAAATATTGCAAACATCATCACAGGAATGAAATTCATAGCCATTTCTAGTCAAACTAGATATAGAAATGATGTTTTTAAAAGCATCAGGTACATATAAAATATTATCCAAACACAAAACATGTCCAAACATGTAAAAAGATTTAGATCCTATGGCTAAAGCTTCAACAGTTGAGCCATTGCCAATCCAGACTCTAATATCTTGAGAACGCAAGCTGCTACTGTTTGCTAGTTCCTGCACATTAGAAATGTGAGAACTGGCACCAGTGTCTAAAACCCAAGCTGTAGATGAACTATGAGTATCATCAGAATCTAAATAACAAGATATGGACATACCTTCCGAAGGTGTATCCTTCTTGTCCTTCAAAGAAGCAAGATACTCTGGGCAGTTCCTTTTCCAGTGCCCATTCTTTTGGCAGTGGAAACACTTTCCTTTGCCTCCATCAGCTTAAGTCTTCCTTTTCTGTTTAGCTATTTTCTTAGAAGGACTAGGAATCTGAGGTTTCTTTTTCTTATTGCCCTTCTTCTTGCTGGACTTTCCAGTAGAAGAAGATGCAACCAAAGCTAACTCTTTTCCTTTATTGCCTGGCATATTCTTTTGGGCAATAACCAGCATGTTGAGTAAACCAGCTAAGGTGCATTCCTGTTTAGTCATATGGAAATTTGTCACAAAATTTCCAAAAGACTCAGGAAGGGACTGAAGGATCAAATCCGTTTGTAGTTGGAAATCCATGTTGAAGTCAAGATGTTCTAACTGCTCAATCAGCCGAATCATCTTGTGGACATGATCCCCAACTTTCTGTCCCTCAGACATCCTCATACGGAATAGCTGTCTAGATATCTCATACCTAGCATTCCTGCTGTGCTCACCATACAACTCTTGTAGGTGAAGGAGGATCTCACTCGCACTCTGCATGTTCTCATGTTGCTTCTGTAACTCATTACTCATGGAAGCAAGCATGTAACACTTAGCTCTCATATCAAGCTCCTTCCACTTGTCCAAAGTTTCATGTTCCTCTTGTGTGGCCTTTGGAGGTAAAGGACCAGGAACATTTGAATCTAGAACATATCCTATATGTTCAAGGTTCAGGACAAGTTTCAAATTTCTTAGCCAATCAGACAGATTAGGTCCTGTCAACCTATTGTGATCAAGTATGCTTGCAAGGATATTGGATGATGGTGGTTGTTTTGTGCTCATTTTTATAAGAAAATTAACTGCAGAAAATAACCAGATTAATTAGTAAATGTATCATGTAATTAACCAAAATGATTATGGTCTTTTAATCAAATTGGTCCTCCCACTAACTTAGAGAATCCTACACTTCCAAAGTAGAAAACGGAAATCCTAGTTGGATGGATTTCTAGTGGGTGATTGAATTCTTATAATTCTATTGATCATCCTCAGGTACATCCATTATTGGAATTATAATAAACTATAAGTGAGCAACTCCTTGCCCATCACATCTCATGTGAGGTTCAATCCTTTACCTAGCCCCTAATGCTCAAAATCTCAGGTACATCCATTATTGACTTATCTTGCATTAGTTAAGTTGATCCCATTGAGCCAGTAATTATGCAAATAATTTTAATGTCCTCAGGTACATCCAATATTGGCCACTAAACCATTTACATATTTACAACATCTTATGCTTAACAATTATTCTTAAGAAAATCTCTTATATTAATTGCATCTTATGCAACTATTTAAAATTTCTTAAAATAATTGCCCTAATGGAGGGCCTATGTTATAATTACTTTAATTATAGCATTTCCAACTTAATCATTTGTTTGGAAGATTTTATGGTCATTCTAATTACTATTAAGGTCTCACTTTGCACATTATCCATTTAGCATGCATATATCATATAATTGCATACATTCCCATACATCTCATGCATTCATGGATAAGCAGTAAATATGGTATGATTATGGACTTTCTAAGGGATTCAATTTTGAGCCACCAAGAATTGAATCAGGGCATTCCTAGGTGCATTTCATTCATTCATTTTACAAGAGTTACTGAAGGAGTACATAATCAACACTTGATCTTGAATTCCTCCCACTGGTCCCACCAATGCTCTTGACCTCCTTGAACTTCTTGCAATCCAATATTACATAGTAATCCTTGGTATACCAAGGCGAATTTACAAGAACTTAAATAAATGAAATTACAACCCAAAAATTATTACAAACTTAATAGTACATGCCCAAAATAAATTAAAATAAATTAATTAATTTACAATCCCGAAGAAACATAAGAAATAAAGCCAATCACATTGGTCTTTTATAGTCCATGATCATCCATCATGCATATCACTATTTAACAATTAAATAAAATATACATACTTAAATTAAATTGAATATCTCATATTCAACTTAAAAATCCAGATTTGAATATGATTCAAATAAATTTAAAAATTCAGATTTGAATCTCATTCAAACAAATTTAAAAATTCAGATTTGAATCACATTCAAACAACTTTAAAAATTCAGATTTGAATCACATTCAAACATTTTTTAAAAAATCAGATTTGAATCACATTCAAACATTTTTTAAAAAATCAGATTTGAATTTTATTCAATCAATTTTAAAAAATCAGATTTAAATATGATTCAAACAACTTTAAAAATTCAGATTTGAATCACATTCAAACAACTTTTAAAATTCAGATTTGAATCACATTCAAATAATTTTTTAAAATTCTGATTTGAATCATAATTTAATTGTGTGATTAAAATTCCAATTAAACAATTTAATTAGACATAGGATGAGCTTTTAGATCATACAACAATTGTAAATTAAAAAGAAAACCTTGCACCACCTTGAAGAAGCTTTGTTGCCGCCACCAATGGTGGCTTCACCATGTGTGCCGCCACACATCCATTGCAACCAGCAATGGATGTAACACCCTCCCCGTAGCAACTCCGTACATTCTACTGTTCCGGTGACCGGTGTCGGTCCGGACAGCTAGAACGTCTGGAAAAATATTTAAACTAAAGTCAGGAACCATAATTAACTCAAATATTAATAAGAAAAATTTAGTAAAAATTTTAGAAATAAAATACAACCAAGTCAAACAGTAGGTGCCCAAGCGATGGGTAGCAGGAGGGAAGTTGCGGTTCTCAACGAGGAGCCCTAGACAGGAAAAATTATAAAATAATTTTTGGGACTCCAGAGAAGGGTAATTGAGGTTCCCATGGCATTAGAATGCCAAGAAAATACCTAGAAAAATTTTTCAATCGGTACAGACGATTTTGACCCGTTAAGCCAAACGGAGGGCATTTTGGTCATTTCGCCTTCCGAGGTGATTTTTGGCCGACTTGTCCAGTTGAGTAAATAATTAATATGACATAAAATATGAATTAATGTTGATGAAAAATTTATTAAAAATGAGAAATGAAAATAAGAAAACAAAAGTAAGAAGAAAAGTAAGTAAATGGGAATTATGATGTCATTAAGAAAAACTATGACCAATCAAAATTTAGCCATTATTTGACTAACTAATAAAGAGATAAAAGAATACCTAAACAATTAAAAAACCAGCTGCTTTCTTCTTCTTCTTCTTCCTTAAAAACGTGATCCTCTCTTCTTCCTCCCTCCATGAAAATTTTCTTTCATTACCTCCATTTCCCATGAGTTTCCACCACTAAACCCTAACCCCTTTCATTAAACCTTGACCATATCACTTGGAGAAGCTTTTGGCAGCCAAGGAAAGGAAGAAAAGTGAGGTTTAGGGCTTTGGAAATTCTGCCCAAACAAGGTTAGTGCACTTATACCCATTAAACTCTTTAATTCCATGATTTTGGACTTGAACTTAGTAAGATGTGTAGTTTAAATGAACAAAAAACCTATGGGTATGAACACTTCAATTTCGGCAGCCCTAAGAAGAACCAATAAGGGAGTGTTTTGAATGTTTTTAATGGACTTAGCATGAGTTGGAGATTGTATTTAAGTTATATAATTACCTAGATGTTTAACTAGGGTGCTAAAGGAGGTTTATGGGTAAATTGCCTTGGACACTAGGGTTTTGAGGCATGAAAAAGTGACTTGGCTGACCAACCTATTAAAAATCACTCTAATGGTCAATAAGTGACCATTTTGGATATGTTGACCATAATTAGAACTGAAAAATTGTAGGGTAAAGTGAAAGTGAAATCTGCCCTAGGACAGCAGCATAGGGACTGAAAATTCAGTCCCTTTGCACAGCCATAACTTGGGCTGTGTTAGTCCAATTGGTGTTTGGCCAATTGGACATGAAACTAGGCTTATAATGGCACATTTTTGCTGAAGAAACCATGCCCAAAAGACCAAAGCAAAAGGGTCAAAACTCAGCCACAATCCGGATACCCTGCACTGAATTCTGCAGAATTTGCCAAATGAACAGTAACTGTTCATTTGGCCATAACTCACTGTAGATTTGGTCAATTGGCCTGAAATTTTTACAGCAACAAGTTAAGACATAGAAAAACAACTTTCATGAAGGAACCTACCCCAAATTATGGCCAGAACCCATCCAAACAAGTGGTTCCAGTCACTGTTCATGCACTGTAGATATGGTAATTTTCTGCAGAATGCATATCCGGACAGCTTGGGTTTTTGGGCCATATCTGGAGCTACAAAACTCCAAATGGAGTGATTCAAAAAAGGAAATTCAACTAGACAAAATAAGGAACAACTTTTATGTTTTACATTTCTTCAAATTCCAACAGTAACAGTGTCCAATGGAACAGTGAAGTTGACTCACCAAAACTGAAAATTCTGCTTGTGTTGGTTTAAACTTAGAAATGGTATTAACACTTAATGCCAACAAGTTTTAAATGCCAAATGTGGTATATTGGGAGTGCCAAAGTCAATGTACATATTTTCTACCCAAAAGTCAACATTTTTGTTGACCAATGAGGTGAATAGTGACATCAAAACCAAAAATTGGCAATTTTGCCAAAATGACCTAAGCTTTGAGAAAGTGACTAAAACTAACAAGTTTTAAATGCAAAATGGGGTACATTGGGAGTGTTAAAACCAATGCACCTATGTTCTATGCAAAAGTCAACTTTTTGTTGACTATTGAAGTGAATAGTGACATAAAAACTTGAAATTCAAAAAAATTGAAGAATTCAAAAGTTTCAAATGCCCTAGTAGGCCTAATGTGATTGGTTTGGATAGGTTGGCATGCCAATAGGATTCTGATAGCAGTACTGCGTATGATGTATGGCTTCATTGCCATTTTGTGATGTGATAGCCTATGGCTATACTGATTATGATGTTTTACTTGGCTTTATGCCTTATTGCTTATATGGCTTATTAGCCATTCTGTTTGCACACCGGGAGACACATTGTGACCGATGGTGTGACGGCCCGAGGTACCTGGTACCCAGTGCTAGTTTACCCGTTTATCTAGTCCAGTCGTCCAGTATAGGTTACTTGGGCATGGAAAAGTATAACTGTAATTGAACTGATTGTTAAAGAAAATACGAAAATTAAATATCAGAAATGATTACGATAGAATACAAAGAAACTCAAGATCATGAAGAAAATAAATAAACAAAATGCATGAAGAAGTTAATATCATAAAACGTAATTAGCCCTCGACTAAATATTAAGTTGGTAATTATTCAGTTCTTATGAACACAATGGCTAAGAAATTATGATTTTTATTTGCATATTATTTCTTTCTATTTTATTATTTGCACCACTAAGCTTTATGCTTAGCGCGTCGCTTTTGTAACGCTTAGGTACTGAAGATTTGGACAGAGGGCCCAGTAAACCACAGATTGGGTAAGGCCATTCCACGATTCGCATAGTGTCCGTGTCACCTCAACTTGCGATTGCATTGGTAGGACACTAGGTGTCATTTTGGCATTCTGTAATAAATTTTGATTTTTTCATATGTAATGAAACTTATGTAATGTATTTTGATTTTCATGTAAATAATGCAAATTTGTGTTTGTAAATGGAAAAGTGAATATTGATCTGTGATTGTTACATGACTATCAAATGAGATGAATGATTGAGAATTGAAATTGAGAAATGAATGGTTGACAAATGTTGAGATGATGATTATTGGAGTTTGAGAGTAATTGAATACGAATATATGAATATTGGAAGTGTTTTTCACAGGTTCCGAAGAACTGTTTTCTCCATTTTTAGCCGATACTCCTCCGGATTTTCTTTAAAATTTTCGGAACCTTAAATAAATTATAATTTCGATAAATGGCTTAAATAAATTATATTTCACAAGTTATATTCAAAAGGAAGAATAAAAATGAATTAAGATAAAATAGAGTGCTCGGCACACTGAGTGGCATAACTTGCTCGGCTACACTGTAGTCGGGTAAGGGGTGTCACAATGGATAAATCATCTCATGATCAAATCACACAATTAAATCATATAATCAACAATCTAAATGGCAAATAAAGTGGCTCTAATACCAATTGAAGGAACGGAAGCGTGAAAAACACAAGTTTATACCATTGAATTCAAAAATTTTCACCTAGGGTCACATGCATCATGCAAGATTTATTTTTATCTATTTGATTTCAATAATAAACAATATATTAAAACTCTTTTAATATGTTTTTGGATCTGTATTTGCCATCTAAGATTTTAAAATTAATCAGATCAATTTTAGAACCCTAGATTAAATCAAGAACGTTTACACTAACCTCTTGATGCACTGCAGCGTGTCTTTGTCTTTGAGATTCATCTTCAGGACACCAGATGTTGTCCCTCTAGCTTGTCCACACCAAGAACATCTATGGCAGCCCTTGAACAGCTTCTAAAGATTTTTCTATTAATTAGAAATTCAAGTTCTGCCTTTTAAGAGATTAGAGATGTAAATAGGACACTAGAAACAATTTCTAGCGTTCTTAATTCAAGAGATTGATGGCTAATCTCTTTGAATTGATGAGAGATGAAGAAGAATAGATGAAAAGCTTCAAAGTGGCGTGACAAAGGAGAGGAGTGGCTGCTAGTTGTTTTTCTTTTCATAACAACACTTAAATAGCTAGGTTAACACATTAAACTCTTGCCACATGTCACCCTTTGATTAGCTCTAGGTTTAAGTGACCCAATCACATTATGCCAAGTGTCAAACCTATATTTAATCTTGATTTTAATCATCTTACATGATTAAAAAACATTTGGCAAGCTTATGTGTAATCCCATGTGTCACCATCTCATGATGCCACGTGTCACACTGTGAAATGACCAAAATGCCCCTGTGTCTTAATTTTGAGTTCTTAACCCAAAATAATAATTTTTCTTCTTCTAATTAATTTATATCAAATATAAATTAATTAATTAATCTCTATTAATTAATCTCTCATTAATTAAATTCATATTTAAACACTTTAAACATAAATTTAACTTATATTATACATCCAATAATCTAGATTTAGTTTCAAGTCATGCTAGGGACTTTGCAATTTAATTGCAAACCAAACCTATTTAATTAATCAATTAAACTCTTTAATTAATTAATTAAATCATATTTAAATAGGTGATAACTTGTGTATGTGTGTGACTTACTAGGCTCATCACTGATTGGCAATGAGACATGATATCAACTCTTAATATCATCAGAACTCTTTCTTACCATAAATGATTTCTCTAAATCATTTTATGCACCTCATAGACCATGGTTAACACCTAGCATAGCATGCCATGGCCACCCAATTAGTAATAAGGTTTACCTTAAATGAACCTATAATCATATGTTACCATGCACTAGAATCTCTCTGTTACAAATCCCAACTCAAGCTGGAGTCATGGTTTATGTCAAACTCAATTTGCTATGAATATTATGTTCTCTTTTAATTCCAGTTCTTGATTAAAAGATTTTCTCATCAGAAACTCTTTTCTGAATAAATCTATCTGTCCTGGCTAGGAACTTGAAACATCAAGAACAATTAAATGAACATTGGATTTTATCTCTATTTACTTAGAGGAACAGATTCCATCTTGATCAATACCTACCTCCATATATAACTAGTAGGAGCCAACACATGCCCACATACCCATACATAGTACAAGTATGAAAGCAGTATCAAACTCAAACCACCTATATACAAGATAACTGTGCTATCTCAGGTCTAAAGATTATATGCACTGATATGATTTATGACAAAACATTGACAAGAGTAAACTCCATGTGCTTGTCATAAGTGTCACTGGTTCGGCCTACTTATCATTTATAAGTGCCTATCATGTTTGTTATATGGCATGAGACTCACCATTTCATCTTATTTATATCTCATATAAATAACTTGGGAACAAACATGAATACAATCTTTCTGGATAAGTCGTGTCCTTATTATGAAGTATCCTCGATTGTGAACTTATTTATGATACTTTGTGCTAGAAATATTGTCACTCATATTCTTAACAACTTAAGAATAATATTTCTAACAAAATATTAATGGACCTTTTCTATTACACATAAATATATTATGTAAACGGAAAAGTGGAAATGCCTTTTATTAATAAAAATATGTACAAGATACATACTAAATGATATGCTTTAGGGCATACTACTAACACCGTTATGTTAGACAGAAATGGGTGAAGAGAAAGTAGTGAGCCCAGACTTATTAAGACAGACTGAGGAAAAAGTGAAACTCATCAGAGACAATTTGAAAGTCGCTTCAGATAGACAGATGTCATATGCCGACCTGAGGAGAAAGGATATAGAGTATGAGGTTGGCGATAAGGTGTTTCTCAAGGTATCACCTTAGAAGAAAGTGCTAAGGTTTGGTAAGAAGGGTAAGTTGAGCCCCAGGTTTATTGCTCCATACGATGTCATTGAACGTGTGGGTCCAGTAGCCTACAGGCTAGCTTTATCACCTGAGCTGGACAAGATTCACAGTGTATTTTATGTATCGATGCTCAGGAGATACAAATTAGATCCTTCACATGTCATTTCAGCAGAGGAAATAATTGTGCAACCTGATTTGACATATGAAGAAGAACCAGTCAGAATCTTGGCACGAGAAGTAAAAGAACTCAGAAACAAGAGGATCCCACTAGTAAAAGTCTTGTGGAGACACCACAACACAGAAGAAGCAACATGGGAGAGCAAGGAAACAATGAGGCAGCAGTTCCCTCAGCTCTTCATGTCAGGTAAATTTCGAGAATGAAATTTCTATTTAGAAGGGAAGAATTGTAACGCCCTCACCATAGGTAGTCCGTACATTTTACTGTTTCAAAGACTAATGTTTGTTCGGACAGTCAGAATGTCTAGAACTACACTTAAACTATAGTGAGGAGGCATAAATTGATGGAATAAATGTTAAGAAAATATAGGAAAAATTTAGAGGAAATAAAATAAAAATTTAGAGAATTTATTAATTGGTATAAAATAATAAAAAAAACCCGATATGCACTATGAAGGACATTTTGGTCATTCCACCCCTAGAGGTAAATTTTGACCTAAATGTCAAATTAAAATTTAGAGAATAAAATAATTAACATAAATTAAAATTTATGAAATAAATTAGGAAAATGAGAAGAGAAAAGAAAAGAAAAGAAAAGCTAATGACATTTTAAAAATTTAAAGTCACAAAAATAAAAATAAGCTCTCTCTCCCTCCATTTTCTTCCTTCTTAAAGCTTGATTCCCTAAGCTTTTCCCTTTTAAAACCTTAAACTCTCTCTATTAAAAATAGTCTTCACTCCATAAGGAAGCTTTAGATACCTATAAGAAGACGAAAAGTAGAAGTTTGAAGTTGGGTCATTAAGAGCTTAGTGCACTAAACTCCTAATCTCTTCTTTAAGCATGAAAATCATGCTAAACCAAGTGTAAATTACATGAAATTAAAAAAGAAAACTTGAGGGAAAGAGACACTTGAATTTTGGCAGCCATGGAACCCTTAGGGCTTAATGATTTTACATGATAAAAATGGGTTCCATGAGAATGTTTGATAAGTTTATATGTTTGGGGGAGTTTGATTGTGTAGTGTTTGTGCAAATTAGAACTTTGAAACTAGGGTTTGTGTACATAATTTGGGAACTTTATGTAAATGCTTGAAATTAACCTATTGAGTTGAGATAGTTGCTTATAGAAGTGTTATGCATGCCAATTGAAGTAAGGAAGATAGAGGAGATTGAATTTTGGGAGTGTCATTTTTCTGCAGGTTGGGACTCAATGAGTCTAGTGTGTTTGTTGAACTATAACTGATTGTGTGTGACTCCAATTGGTATGAGGCCAATTGGAGGTGAAAATAAACCCAAAATAGCCCATTTTATATGAAGAAACTATGCCCAAATTCTTTCCAAATCTTGACCTAGATACTGTCCAAATTCGGATGACTCTGCACAAAACCCAGAAAATGACCAAATGAACAGTTTGTATTCATTTGGCTATAACTCTCTCTATACTGGTCCAAATGACTTGAATTCGATACCATTGGAAAGCTTAGATATAGGGCTACAATTTTTATGAAGACCACTAAACCCAGAAATGGCAAAAACCAAACCAAATTGCTGGCCCAATTTGGGTCACAAAACTGCCCAGAATTAGGTTGTCTAGAAACTGCTGGACATAAACTCACCCAATTAGTTTTGGCAAAATGGCCATAACTTGGTCTACAAGAACTTAAATATAATGAGACCAATGGCAAAATTTTCACAAGATACAGACCTACAAAATTGGTATTCTAACCAAAACCAAGAAATGAAGAGAACTAGGTCAAATAGTTAGAACAAGTCACTATAGCAAAACCTAAAATCTGACCAAACTTCACTTAATCCTAGAACAATCTTTTAGTCATAACTCCCAGTAGAAAAATCTAATTAAGATGAGCCATACCTTTCTAGAAACCTGAGAAATAGGGATACAGCTTTGCTTTAGGAACCTTCCTCAAATTATGGATTTAAGAATCTCAAAAAGTGACCTGCAATCACAATCCTGAACTGAACCCCTGTTGGCACAAGGTACAATGAGCCCAGGTCAGTTAATTAGCCATAAATAATTCCACAAAACTTTAAAAATTGTGAAACAAATTTCTCAATGATCATAAGACATAGAGCAACAATTTTTATGAAGATCACCCTGCCTAAAAGTGACTGCAACATGTTCCATTAATTAGGTAAATTTTAAGTCCAAAAGTTGCCTAGTTAAGGAACCAGAATCTAGAAATGAGTCAGTTATGGTTATCTGACCATAACTTGAGTTCTAAAAATCAAATTAACATGATTCAAAAGGGAAAATAAAGATAAGACATAGAGGAACAACTTCCATGAAGGAAGTGTGGCCAAAAAGCGGCTATAAACTAATTATATAGATAGGTACAAGTAAGACACAAAAACTGAAACTAAAAAAATGTCCATGACATAAATTATCTTATGATAGGGAATTTAACCCTAACAAGCTATTAAGCACTAAACCACATGAAAGAGGTATGTGGGACCTATTTTCCCACTATAAAGTGATATCAACATTCAAATAAATAATGATAAGGTGTAATTGCCCATAGTATACCTAGACTTATTTATTTAGTTTGGATCGATTGGTATACTAATTAGGGACTATGGATAGCAGTACTGCCTATCGAGAAAATTATGAACTGACAATATATGTTTGGTATGATTATTCTACAGGCTATATGCCTACTTACTGGCCATTGTGCCTAACTTTATTTCTTGCTTTACAAGCCTGACAGCTAGCCTCGTGGCTGACAGCTAGCCTCGTGCCTGACAGATGTATACTGGATAGACATATGGCTGTCTAATTAGTATACTCTCGTGTATCCACCTTTGATAATTTTTTATAGGTTTCTTGGGCACTGGTAATAATTAATTAAGACTGAATATACAATAAGTAAATAGAAAGGATCCCGATAATTTAAATTATTTCCAAAGTGAAATGAAAATGTAAAATACTTGGAAATTATGAAATTTATCATATATAGAATTATTATTTAAATTGTTTAGTTATTGTTATTATAAATTATGTACCTCTAAATGTTATGCTTAGAGCGTTAGTTTTTCATCGCATAGGTACTGGAGATCAGCAGCCGCCACAGTAGTGTTCGGACAGAGCTCCGACTAGATCTGCCACCGTCCAGAGTTACCTCACCAGTCTTTTGTATTTTGATAGGGCCCATGTATAAACTAGTATTTTGGTTCATTATGTCTAATCATGATGTAATTACTAGTTTATGATTTATTTCATTTTGGACTTGTAATTACACTTTGAGATTGTAATGGAAACTTGTAAGTTATTATCTATGAATTTCCATATGAATGCAATAGATAATACTTTTGAGATCTCATAAATAATTATGAATGATATGATAAAAGAAAATATGATATAGAAATGTGTGAAATGAATATGGACATGTTAACAGGTGCTTTAACAGCTGCTTAGTGGAATTCGCCAGATGCTAATAAAACAGAGGAGGCTCAGTCCGGGTCTCCACAGAAATAAGTTATAAAAAAAAAATTTCTACACATAAACTACCTATTTTTAAATGACACTAAAAAGTTACAATGGACATGATAAGACAAGATGGGGTGCTTCGACATAAAATATGGCACTTTTTGCTCGACTATACAGTAGACAAGCAAGGGGCGTCACAACATCAACTTAATTTAAGGAAGAGAGAACCCAAGGCAAGTATCAGGGGACTTGTTTTTTATCGTGGCCCTCCTCCCTCTGGCTAAACGAGAATGAGATGTCTTAAGAGCTTTCTCTATGTCACAACCCGATTTCACGAGCCAGACCAATGCTAGGACCTAGGCCTGTATAAAGCCCTTGAGACCCATAGTAAGCCTCACTATTTCCAAACCCATAACCAAGACCAAAATCAAAGCCCAACATATAAACAAATAAAATAAAATATTATAAATTTATTTAGGCCAACTCAATCCGATAACTGTCAAAAAACCAAAACTAGGGGAGTCCAGCTGAACCCTGATATCCATCTTGCACAAACCACTTAATCTCCATTAATTAATATAATAAATAAATATAATGGTGTCATAGCGGAGTTCTAGTAGTTAAATAAATAGATAAAAACTATAGAAAAAACTACTAACTAAAAAATAACACAACTAGCAAAAAAAAAAATGCAGGTTAGACTCGAAAATAAACTTACTCCTCCTGCAACTGAGAAAAAATATTTAAATAGGAATGAAAAAATATTTAAACAGAAATGAGTATTCGACTCAGAAAGTTTAGATATTAATTATAAATACAGTTTCTATAACTACCTATAACTAGTGCAATCTTATCATGAAATGCATATCTAACATATATAACAAATAATTCACTCAATATTTGTATGAGAAGATAATTTGGAGCTGCTCACGTACTCAGTATATCACATTAATACATAAATATTAGAGCTGATCCCCTATACATCCTTTTCAATCTAAATCCTGCAAGAAAACTCAACTCAAGCTAGACTTTCGCTTAAATTCAAGTGCTGGGGCTAGCGAGATCAACTCAAAGCCGTGCCTTACCTCTACTTTCCATATCCATAAGGACTAGCTTCCAGCTAGACTACCTCAAGCTGTGACTATCCGCTCAATCCATATCCATATATACCATATATAAATAACAAACCCAGTTCTAAATTATTCTCAGGGCGGCCATCATAAATAAATAATAATAATTAAATATACAGCAATCAAAATATCCCTAATATATTAACTATTTATATGCATAATTAAATATTTATACCATATGTAAATAACAAACCCAGTTCCAAATTATTCTCAGGGCGGCCATCATAAATAAATAACAATAATAATTAAATATACAATAACCAAAATATCCCTAATATATTAACTATTTATGTACATAATTAAATATTTATAAAATGCATGAGGATGCCAGATATAATTAATATTGAAATTACAAAAATAATCAATATCTAACTCACAGACTGGTTGACTCAAGTGCAGCTAGTCCAGTTAGAAGGAAGAAGAATGGCTGGCACTGATAACCTATACAGACACACTGACCTATATCAAATTACTGATAAAAATATTTAATTTAAATTAAGGGAGCAAGAATTATTCCTAGATTCTTATCGAAATTTTGACAGAATCTCCCTTATAACTAGACCTAACTCCCTCCCCCCTCGCAAGAAAACTCAATAAAAAGTAATAGTACAAGGCCTCAAGCCCACAACAAAAATTATAATGCCCATCCGGGCCTATAAGAAACTTAATCTAGGTTAAATCGTCCAAACTATAGCTCGGGTCTCTAACTCCTCTACAGTCCAAATAATTATTTCTAGCACTTCAAAAATTAAAACCAAAAAAATATAATTGGAGGTCCTTTACATCATCCTTGTATTAATTAAATTAATTTTACTTAATTTTTTTAAGCCAAAAATATTTTATAGACTGAACAACTAACTCATAACAAGGCAAAAACTACACAACTTGAGTTAGGGACTACTTTTGTAAATTCTGCTATCTAGAATACATCCATAATGTCTAAAAATGCTAGAAACGATTGTAATATTGACTATATTTTGGGACAAACTGTCAGGCATCCAAATCAAGCCAAAAACTCAGTCCCAGGCACCGGTGAGCCTCGCTGATCCAATTACATCTGAATGAAGCTCATAAATTGTTAATAATTATCATATAATTACATTTAATTTACGGGCATCAAAAACACTACAAAATCTCATTGAGCAATCTGGATTATCCGATGATCGTCTTTTCCAAACGGTGTATGATCAGAGCGAAGTCAGTCCCATCTCAAAGATTTCATCACTTTGAGTTCAATGGTGGTCTCGGATCACCGATCTGACGGTCGGATCGGCCGAAGTATTGCCGAAAAATGGCAAAAAACCCAATTTTCTCTCTCTTTGCTAGCATCGAAAATTACCACCAAATCTAGTGTAGTTGGTCCCATCTGAAAGAACTCCTCCCCAAGAGTCCATTGCCGCTGGAATCACTCTGATCAAATATTAGGATCGCCAGATATGACTTTCCAAAATTTAGGACCCATTTTCTCCCTTCTCTCTCTCTCTTTTCAAAACCACCAGCTGCAGCCATGTTAGTAGTATGCCCTATCGCATAACTAGTAATTTGTATCTTGTAAATATTAATTCCTATTTAATGGCATATATCTTTTTTTTTTTAATTTAAATTGTTTAAATTTAATTAAAAATATCTTTTAATAGCTTGTTAGATATTCTATTCTTAAGATGTTAAGAATATGAGTGACGGAATAATCTAATACAAGTATTATAAATTTTAGTTCACTGTCAAGGATACCTCATTGAGTATGATTTATCTGTATAGATTGTCACTTATGCTTGTTTCCATGAATTAGTATGAGATATTAATTAGATGGAATGGTGAGTCATGCCATATAATAAACATGGTGGGTACTAATAAGATAAGTAAGCTAAACCAGTGACATTAAGATGATGTCTACATGGAGTTTACTCTTGTCAATACATTATCATCTAGATCATAATAGTGCATATAATCTCTTAACCTGAGATGACACGGTTATCTTGTATATAGGTAGTTTGAGTTTGATGCCGTTTACATACTTGTGCTAGGTATGAGTATACGGGCATATGTTGGCTTTGATTAATTATATATGAAGATAGGTGTTTACTCAAGATGGAATCCATTACCCTAAGTAAATAGGGATAAAAGTCTATGTCTATCTTAATTGTTCTTAATAAATAAAGTTCCTGGCCAGGACAGATGAACTTATTCAAAAAAGTATTTCTTATTGAAAAGTCTTGTTAATCAGGAATTGAAATTAAGATGGGTATATATGATTCTAAGCAATAAGGGTTTGACATAAACCATGGCCTTAGCTAGAATCAGAATTATGTAACGGGGAGATTTAATACATGGTATGTATGTTCAAGGTTCGTGAGTTAAGTATAAATTAATTCATCATTAGTTGGGTAGTTATGATACACTATGCTAGGTGTCAGCCATGATTTATGAAAACTAAGAGTGATAAGAGAATTTCACTCTAAGTATTAAAAAAGTTCCAATAATATTAAAGAGTTAATATTATTCTCATTACTAATTAGTAATGAATCTAGAAAGTTACACACAATAAGAATAATATGATCAAAGCATAATTAATTTGATTAATTAATTAAATAGTTTAATTAACTAATTAAATTAATTTTTTTAGTTTGCAATTAGATTGTAAAGTCTCTAGTATGACTTAAAATTGAATTCATCAATGGAAGTATTCAAGTTAATATTTAAAGTGTTTAAATATTAACTTGATTAATTAATTTATAAGGTAAGATATTTTAATTTGGTTAAAATGACTTAAGAAGTTATGAGAAAGAAAATTAATTGGTGGTTAATTAGTGTTTTTCATAATACTAATTAATTAGTGTTTTAATTCCTTAATTTACTTAAACTTGACAAGTGGCCAAATCAAAATTAGAAAACACATCTAATTGATGAATTAGATGTGGACACTTGTAAAATTGGTAATCATTAGTGGTCAACCACTAATTAACTTTAGGGAATTAATATCTCTAATTGTTTTAATGTCTCTAATTGTTAGAGATTTTTGAAGAGAGTTATTTTTCTTTCTATCTTCCATTTTCTCTCAAACCAAGTTCTTCCATCTTCTTCTTTGTGTTTAATTCAAGAGAAATTTAAAATTGTCACTCTTGAAGTAAAAATAGAGAAATTATTTCTTTATACTTTCATAAGCTTAAAAAACAATAAAACCTTAAATTTCATCTTTGTGCAAGCTTAGTCAAAATAAGGAGAGGAAGCACAAAGGATTTTTGGTTAAAAAATTGGTGCTTTGATCATCTTATTCATGTGGACGAACTAGAAGATCGACTCTTAGTAATCTAAGCTTCTCGGATTGGGTGTTGAATGTGATTCTGCACCTATACAAGTAAAGTCCTTAATTTTATCTTGATAATTTTAAGGTTTAAGTTTTCCAATGGCAAATAGGCATTTTATGTAACACCCCTCACCCAATTACAGTGTAGCCGAGCGAGGTGTGTTACATTCGGTGCCGGAGCACCCAAATTTATCTCACTTTATTTCTTTAAAAATTTTATTCTCGTTATATTTAATATCGATTATTTTTTGACGGAGAAACTAACAGAATTTTCCCTATTTTATTATCGTTTAACGTTTTTTACTATTCACCTGTTTGAAATTTTTAATAATATTTTACAATAAAAATATCATTCATGCTCATTATATTCATCTCACATTCAATTCTTATAATTCACATACTCAATTCATATGTAAACATTCTCAAATTATATAAGCAAAATTTTCAAATTTTCTTAATTTACATAATTTACAAAATAATTACATAATTTCATAATTTACATGATCTACAAATTAATTACAGCTCCATAATCTATATTTCAACATAAAATTCATAGTTTACATTACAAATAATAACTAATTATAATGTACAAAATACATAATATGATCTATATGAGCCCTATCTACATGCATTGCTGAGGAGGTGACAACCTTGAACACTCTGCGAATCAGACTCCAAAATCTCTGTTTAGTATTCCCTGGGCTTTAACTTCAGCACCTGCGCGAGGAAACAAATCCATCGCGTTAAGCATTGCTGCTTAGTAGTGCAATAATATAACAAGGAAATAATATACAAATAAAGATAGAAACAAAATTCGGATAATTAAGATTTATTTATACTTCATATGCGGTTTCTAAAATTTAATATATTTTATCCTAATTTAGTCTTCTTTGAAAGTATTTATTTCGCCAATGTACTGTAATAATGTACAAAGAAAAATAATCTAAAAATAATAAATTTATGCTTATATTATTATATAAGTTACATTTGTAATATTTATTTATGTTATAATTTTCTTTGCTAATCTTTTAGCATTTTCTCAATACTTTCTAGGTTGTTTCAGATTATCTCATAATAAGTAAATTTTAATATCGGTCCAGTTCATTTCGATTCTTTCTAATAAATAACTATTCTAATTTATTTCAGAACTTCATACTCATTTATTTGCTTTCTAACATATTTAATTGCTAATATTCGTAACTTATTTTAATAAATTAGACTGCCCAAGTAACCTATGGCAGGCTGACTAAACTGGATAACGGGTCGTTGGCACTGGACACCGCGGTGCCTCGGGCAGTCATACCATGGGATGCAGAACGTCAACCACGTATGCAGTCAGTATGGCTAAAAAGCCATGATAAAACATAATCGGGCATAAAAGCCATGAATGTGGGCATAAAGCCACGAATGCGGGCATAAAGCCATGAGTGCGGGCATAAAGCCAGAATATAGGCATAAAGCCTTTCGCAGTACTACTAAAACAATACCTATTGGCATGCCAAACTATCCAATCAGACACACATGTCTAGGCAATACAAGGGCACATAATATCACTAAATATTAATATATTGTGTTTTATGACTTCATTATTTCATAATAATGTTCAATTATAATGTATACATTCATTTGATCATATATATGATCACAATTCACATCAATTATCTTTTTATATCATTGTACTCAAAGTACTTTTCCTTTCTACAATAATGAGAACTAATGTCTCATTCATACATTAATATGGTTCATTTATTCATTCATTATGTTATTCATATTGATCACAATTCAAAACAATGGTTCACATGTACCATTGTTTCAAAACATTTTTCCTTTCTCATTTATACATTTAAAAAGTCTTCTTATGTAATTACAAATTTTATATTTCAAGTTAAATTACTAATATTTTATGAATTCTATTTGTGATGAGCATATAAGCCCTAACTATCTATTCACATCAATTAGGTGACTTACTTTTCATGTTTCAAGCAATCCATGAACATTTCATGGATTTCAAATTTATGGCCTTAATTTCCCTTTAACAATTTTGACTAGGATGCATAGTCCACATTTGTCGTACAATTCTAAGCATTTAAGCTTAGGATTGGTTCTAGGTCTTCATCTTAATTTGCTAATCATTTTGATTACTATTCACCTTACTAGTCAATCAAAATGTTGACTTTTTTAAACTTAATGAATATGTTAATTCTAATTACACCAAGATCCCACATTTTGAGTTTTACATTTACTAGTATTAATTGCCAATTGCAATTTAAAGTCCCCTAGATGCATTTCTAAATTTTCAATTTTGATTACCTAAGTTTACTGTTCTATTGGACAATTTTACAGTGGAAACTGGGCTAATGTATCAAAGTTGTTCCTTATTGCGTCTTCTTTAATTCCCTTTTTGATTCACTCCATTTGGAGTTTTGTAGCTCAAGTTATGGTCATTTTACCATAATCGCCTGGATGACTGCACTGCACAATTTACGGGCAATTTGGTTCTACCACATTTGGTGTCCTAACTTAGACTAGCAATTTGAATTGGTTAGGTTAAGAATTTGAGTTTGTGTTCCCCATGAAAGTTGTAGGTCTATGTCTCAAATTTCTACTGGTAAAATTTCAGATTAATTAAACTTTTCTACACTGAGTTATGACCATTTGAACAAATACTATTTATTTAGTCATTTTCCAGGGACAGAATGTTGGTCACCCGGATTAGGGTAATTTTTAAGTTAACTTGGTTTGCTTTTCTGGGCAGGGTTTCTTCACCAAAGTTGTTTCATTATGTGTTTAGTTTCATTTCCATTTGGCTTTGCACCAATAGAACCTACACAACTCAAGTTATAGCTGTCCAAATATGCTGGACTCACATTCAGACTTGCAGGGCCACTCAAGGTAGCATACCATTTCAATTCCAATACCACAATGGTCTCCAATTTAAGGTCAAAATTCATCAAATGGTCACTAATTGGCAATTAGAATTTAATTTAAACATCTAAGCATTAAACCCTCAATTAAATCTCAAAACCCTAACCCTAACAATCCATCACTTTATCTAACATACACAAATCAACATCTAACTCTAATATAATTATCAAACATCATCCCCAAGAAATTTAATTCAATCAAATCAACAATTCTTAACCTTCCCTCATGGCTGCCAAAAATTAGAATGTTCCTAACATGCATATTTTTTTTAAATTTTCTCCATTTTCTAACTTAACTCAAAGTTCAAATGAAAAATATAAGGAGAGAAGTAAGAGATTTAGCACTAACCTTGAATGAAGTCATTTCTAAGCTTGGTAAACCTCACTTTTTCTTCTTCTAATTTCTGCCTCGAGACTATTCTAGTTGCAAGGATCAAGTTTAGTGAAGGTGGGATGAGATTTTATGGTATGAAATAAGGGTTATGAAGAGAGAGGAAGGAGAAAGCTCTAATGGAGTTGAGAGGAAATGGGCTACCGAAAGTAGAAGAAGGAGAACAGAAAATTTGCTTCATTTTTTTTTTGTCTCATTTATCTCCTTTTTATTAATTTTAAAGTGTGTGTTGCAAGGTGATTGGGTGGAGAGTGTTTAATGACATCATGTGATGTCATAATTCATAATTTCTTTCATTTTTCTTTCCTTTTCTTTTCTACTCACTTTTAATTAAATTTTTAGCAATATTTATTCACATTTTATGTCATAATAATTATTTACTTAACTGGACAAGTCAGCCAAAAATCATCTCTGAAGACGAAATGACCAAAATGCCCTCCATTTGGCTTAACAGACTAAAATTCTCTGTACCAATTGAAAAACTTTTCTAAACCTTTTCTTGGAATTTTAATGCCATAGAACCCTCAATGACTCTTCTCTGAAGTCTTAAAAGTTATTTCATGAATTTTCTCCCAGGTTTAGGGCTTCTAGCTGCGAAAACCGCAACTTCCCATTAGGTTACCCATCGCTAGGGCACCGGCTCATTTAACTTGGTTGTATTTTATTTCTAAAATTTTTCCTAAATTTTTCTTATTAATATTTGAGTTATTTATGGCTCCTCACTTTAGTCTAAATATTTTTCCAGACGTTCTAGCTTTCCAAACCGACACCGATCATTGAAACAGTAGAATGTACGGAATTACTACAGTGAGGGTGTTACATTTTAGCAATTGAGTTACAAGTGTTATAACCTAAAATATGTATTTTTACAATAGCATAATGAATTTACATGTTGCATGAAATATCAGGGTTTAATTTTTAAAATTGCTAGTTTGCACCCTTGGTGCTATTTTTCTTTCAAACCACCCTTCACCGCCATTGTTCATGCCATACTGGTCACCGGAGGGTGCTGGCACCGCTTGGTGTGTCGTCGGCCAATAGGTATCTCATCGAAAATATTAAGGAGGAAGAGATATATTTAGGGACCGAAAGGGAAAACTTGGGGGGGTGATGCACCGGGATGTTTTGGTAGTTTGAATTTTCTTTTTTCTTTTTTCTTTTAATAGTTACATCAATCAAGTCACTTTTCTTGTATATTTTATTTTATTTTATTTTATTAATATAAATTATATTATATTAATACTAACTTTATAATTGTATTCTACCAAAATATCTTCCCTTACTCCCTTATTTATAACTTATAATAGAAGGTAATCCCTCTATATATAGGACCTGTTTTTAATATTGATGACTAAATTAAGACTCAAGAAAACTTAAATAATAATAATAATAATAACAAGACAAATAACATACTTTTAAACAATAATATTTATTTTATTAAGCAATATTTTAAAATATCACACATAATCAACATAAAATAACAATAGGATATAATTAAAATTTATTCTTTAATTTTCAATATCACCGATTATAATATTAGCAATTATTTATATCAAATATTATAAAACAAAATAATATAACACTAATACTTTAATGATTTATGCTAAAAATAACATTAGACTAACATTACACTATTTATTTTTTTCAAATTCATATACACCAAAATTCAATAATCCATCCTAACTGTAAATTGTAAGTATTAAAATAATATAATAAAACATATATAAATCATGAAATAGCATTAAAATTATAGCATCCCTAATTTTCAAATAATTATTATATATATATATATATTTTATTCTAATCCTGGTATTATGGACTTCACGTATGTACTTTCATTTCGTGGAAATTCGATCGTCGCCCGGATCTGTAATTTCGGGCCGAGCAGATAAGCTGCTGAAATCATTTCAGAACCGAGTCAAGATTATAGGCTACCCCATCGTTTTCAGACATTCTGGACGCGTTCCAGTTGTCAGATTTGGCATAGGTAAACTCGAACTCTATATTACTCAATTTTTGCCATGTATTGGGTTGGAATAAAATTTATAAAATATTCATGGATGATAAAAAAATTATGATTCCTATTGCAATAGCCTTATAATATTGTTAAGGACCGTGGGACAGGTTTATAGAATTTTTAAAGTTAGTTTGGATAGTTTTTGAAAAATATTAGTTTTGAAGTCTTATAATTGAGTTGTCTGATGTTGTGATTATTGTCTGGTTTGGAGGGCCCAGGAGGGGCCATATAATGATGATGAGATATGGGTTGAGTTTAGAAGTGTTATTTGAACCGTTTTGCAGGTTAGGTAGGTCCCAAGTATAGGGAAAACTCTGCCGAATTTTTAGCATGAATTAGGCTGTCTATTGTCTGTTTAGAGTCTTATTCTAAATTAGTGCTAATAAATCCATAATATAATTATCTAAGCGATTGAGGACAGCTATTTTCTCCTACCCAATAGCCGCGATAGCCTTTGGTGTACTGTGAGTAAAATATTAATTTTAATTGTAATTTCGATATTATTATATATTCAAGCATGCCCATGCATCACTTATAAATATGTATCTATGTAGTTAAACACTGGGCACGTTTTATATTGCATTCATAATTGTTGAAGTGTCATGGATGTTGTTTGTGATAATTTGGAGCAGTATGTGTGTGTTGGCGTGCGTGTGGTATGGTATTGGATATGGATAGGACGGGTAGATATGGCTTGAGAGACACTCGCTGGAACCCCACATTTGGTTTATTAAGCGAAAGTCCGGCTTGAGAGACACTCGCTGACAGAGGTTGGATTAAGAGGGCTGTATAGGGGATCAACTCCCATATATGTATTGCTTGACGGTGTTGGGTGTGTGAGTGCTCCAAATTGCCTTTTTGCTGTTATGATGTAAATTGTATGAAAATTATGATGATGTTGTATTTCATTCCACAGGGTGCATTAGCTTTAGATAGCTATAGAAATTGTACTTAAAATTGGTATTTTACTCTCTGAGTTGAACGCTCACTCCTGTTCATCTATTTTTCCAGGTTATAGGAGGATTATTTGTTGTGGCTAACCTGCTCTTCTTCTTCGCAAGTCCATTAATAGCATTTAATGTATTTTGTACAATTGAGTTAAATTTTAGACTTCGCATGTGTTAGAAGCACTTATTTTTATTTTGGACCTGTATTATAAAAGTTATGTTGGACCTGTAAAATTATTAACTGTATGCATGATGGGATTGGATGAGGGAGCTGAGCTCCTATTTGAGTTATGACATTTTGATTATGTGGAGGGTGAGTTGAGCTCCCCAATTTATTATATATTGTGTTTACAGGTCCGGTGAGTCAAAAACTCTCCGTTGAATGGTCCATTTTATGATCGGACTCTGTTCGGTTGAATTCTTGAAATTGGGCCAAAATAGGCCTTAGAGTTGGGTTGAGGAATAGTTAGGTATAAAAGTGCCTCAGTTTGTGTCTTAATTTTCGTGGAGTACATAGAAATGTGAAATATAGTTAGCAGATATGTTGAGGTTTGTCATGAGGATACGTACTCCAAGAAATGCTATGTTTCTGTCAGTATGTGTTTAAGTGTCGTGCCTATATGGTGTAAGACACGAGAACATAAAGGTGATTTTTGGCAATATAGTTGCTTCAGATGGGAGCGAGGATACCACTGCTAGTAGTCATTAGTGGATAACTCCATTAAAGTAAGTGTATAGTATTAGTGAGTTCAAGAGAGATAAGATATTCAGGAAATCTAGTACGTGGGACGTACCGTAGTAACTATACAGTGTTCTCGATGTCCGCCCGTAGTCGCAGACACTGATCGACATGAGATTATTGTGTAGAGCTGCATGCATCCTCGTGGTGCTCCATAATGAGGGTGTTTGCAGATGGCCTCTGTTTTGGTACAATTATGCCAGAACATAGTTCTATATTTGCAGAGGAGTTGGGAACTCCTGGTTAGGGATCTAGAGCTAGAATATCGAAAGGTCACAATTGGGTGGTAACTAGAGTCAGTAACTCGGTTACCCTAGCATGAGCTTGAGTTACATCAAGAGTTTCCATCAGACCAGAGGTTGAGATTAGTTGCAAAGTAAAGGTAACATTTATAGAGTGAGACCATCTGGTCTTCGGTGTGGAATTTTGGATGGTTTTGCAGTACGACAGACGTTTTGCTTAGAGCTTAGTGAGAATAATACATCTTGTGTGTATCGGCAAGGTGTAAAGTACAACCTTACTACCTAGGAAAGGTCGAAACTATGAATTGATGATTTACAGAGCTATAATATGATAAGAGAGTCATTAATTGACATGGTTTTAGCAAGGTGGTAAATGTAGTACCTTTGTTGTAGTAAGTTAGGGTATAGTCCTATCTTTTCAAAAGGGATCGAAGGTTATTACTGATAATGATGACTTGTGGAGTAGTGTCCCAAATGGGATTGTAGCGTGAGATAAAGAGTTGTTAGCTCAGGTGTTCTGGAGAGGGTACAAGTTCCATGTAGAAATTATAAGATGTAAGATCAAGATGTATATAAGCCTTTAAATTGAATGACGGGTTTGGATACCTAGTATTTTAAGTTTCAGCTAATTAAATGGATATGAAAAATTAGAGTTGCTATAGATCCCCTCCCTAAGGTAGTAGGGGGTAGTATGTAGTCCAAAAGGGTAAGAATAGAGATCACGCAGGAGAAGTATGACTGCTATTCCCTAAGTTCATCCTTAACTTCTTAATGCTTAAGACTAAAGTATACTCCAAATAAAGTAAAAGAAAAAGGACAAAAGTTAGCATCGATAAATCATAGAATATGTATATATATATATATATATATATATATATATATATATATATATATATATAGATGGAGTGCGGTTCAAATGCAGTAGGAGAGATAGCCTGAATGCCAGTAGAAGTCTAGCTAGGGTAGTTAGAGGATCAATTCTGAGTAACATTGAGGTATAGATGACATGGCAGGGATAGTGGAAAGGTATAAGTTTCTGATATGATAATCAGGTTCAAAAAGAAAATAGAGCTAAGGGATGGAAGAGTGAAAGTTCGGATTTGGGTAAGATAAAAAGAGTTGGCTAAAGAATAAACTGGAAAAACAAATTAGGATAAGATTAGGAAGAATAGAGCCAAATTACCGAGGAGGTGAATGTGGTTCTAGGAAGGGTAAACGAGATAAAAAAAAAAAAAAAAAAGGATAGAGAGCGTAAAAAAGGATGGCATTAGGAAGAACATTGTTAAGTTATGGAACCCAGAAGTACAGGACTTAGAGCGGGTCATAATTGATGTCGTGTTAGGAGCCTGAGCCTAGAGCTTAGAGTTACAGAATCTGGATTAGGCCTTATCTGTTTTCTACCCTTAAGGTAGGATAATGGGGCAATGACATAAGAACCCTTTTGGTTGTTGACAGTATAATGGAAATTAGGTGAGGTGTGCGACCAAAGTAGGTAATAACTGTTGAGCGTGTTGTGGTAACTTGAATTGTATTGTCAGATAAAGAAGCAAGATCAATAGGAGTAAGTTGGATAAAAGTCAACATAAGGGATATAAATATGCAAGATGAGGGATAATGTCACAGAGGCTTGATATTAAAATTTAGAGTGGTGAGGCCTAAAGTAAAAAATCGGAGTTAGACATATATTTTCAATGTGATCGATAGAATAATTATGTAAAAAAAAGAGTAATAATAAATAAATAAATAAATAAATAATAGTATGATAATATATAGCAGAACACTAATAACGATCAGAATAGGACAAGATAGGTATAGGTGTAATTACAAGATATTGAGAAGTACATGGATTAGAGAAGTGATTGCTGGTAAGATTGCAGTAGATATGAAAGAATCTGTGAGTGCTTTTATCTTCTAGAATACAACTAAGTGTAAGGAGCATTGGACAAATAATTATAAGTATGAAAGACAAATGGAGAGTAAAAAGGAAATAGTAAATTCTAAGATGATATGTCAAGCAGGACAACAGTATAACAAATGATAGATACAACTGATATCTTGTAATAACGCACAATAATTACAAAGAAATAATGAAACTAAAAAGGGAGACTAAGGGGTATGAGCTAAATCTTATCAAACAATGGTATACCATAAATGGTGGGAGAACAATTCTCCTTCTTTTCAAATTGGCTCGTGTTTCGATTCTAGGAGATTATGTTAAGAAGAGAGGTAGTCAAAGTGACCCAATTAATTGAAAATTTGATGGGCATTAGTACATATCCAATCTTTTGAGGCAAAAATGATGATAATGGTGTACCTAATGTTAAGTATGAAAGAATGATCAGAGAGGTGATAGGAGTTAAATCAAGCTAGTTACTAGGGCTTACAACCCTTTTGAACTATAAGCTGGAGGAAGTGCTATTTGCTAATGAGTTACAGCGAATGAAATTGTTACTAATGGGAAAAGTTGAGGCTGAAGTTTGGAAAGTTATGAGCAGTATATGTGATTATATTAAGGAGAATAAACATGTGAAGTATCTTGTCCAGAATTAAGGCATGGCACATATTTCCCACAGCCGTGTTAGTTCAAATGGAACTTATAATTTATGGGGCTCCTATCCATCCAAGATGAGCAATTTCCTACGAAGGTTGGTAGGGAATGATAATGTTCTGATAGGTAAGTTGGGAAAGGGGATACAAAAAGAATTTTCTATGGTTAATTATAAGTGTTACGTAATGTGAAGAATGTACTAGTAGGAGTCAATCATAAAGTTAGAATTCTTAAAGTGATGGAACTAGTAATCAAGATAAGACTAAGAAATAAAAAGAAAAAAGAAAGTTAAAGTTGATGATGGGATGGACATCCTAAAAAGAAAAGGTGTAAGGGTGAGATAGGACTAAGATTGAGGAATAAGTACAGCATATTGAAAAGATATCAACAATAGCAGAAATAGGAAAAGAAAGTGGATAAGATCCAAAGGACAGAAAGAAATCTCGGTAAAGCTAGTTATAATGATGAGGACAAGAAGGAATAGGTATGCTAGGACACACTAAGAGATGTTTGAAACAAGTGATTATGAGATAATAGATTAAAGGAGTAGTAGAGCCTCGATCTAAGTGCCAATGTGTCAGCAGTAGGCCACATACTAAGAAACTTTATGAAGAAGTCTTGTAACACCCCCGTTTGCATAGCCTGGTAGATTTCACTGTTCCGGTGACTGGTGTCGGTCCGGACAATTAAGGGGATTAAAACCACACTTAAGTCAATTAGAGAAGCCATAAACACAAATAATTAGTAATGTTCAATTAGTTAAGTATAAATAAGAAAAACAGAACATAAGAGGTTAAACGAGCTGGGAGTCACAGCGATGGGTGACCTTCTCGGGAACGACTGCGAAGTCATTTTAAACTCAAATTTCGAACTGTAAAATGTGACGCTGCGGTTTTTAGGACCCTTATGAACATAGTGGAAAAGAGAAAATCACGAAAAAGAACTGTTAAGCCAGTCAAATAATTAGGTCAGGGAGCCAGAAGAAATATGGAATTAATTGTAAACCGGGTTGAACCGGCGAAGGGCAATTTGGTCAATTGACCCCGAGAGTTGACTCCTGACCTAACTGTCAAATAAAATCAGAGAAAAAAAAATTTTGGAATCGGGAATTAAATTAAAGAACTAATAGAAAAAAAAAAAGAAAAAAAAGGTTGAAAAAGGTTATTACATCATGCATGACATCATGCATGATGGAATAAACCTAATATTCAAATAATTGAAAATTTGGGGATAAATCTTAATAATTAAAAGAAAAAATAAAAAGAAAAAAAAATTGGTTCCTTTTTTTTCCATTTCCGTCACTCTCCTCTCCTCTCTCATCTCTCTCATTTTCTTAACCTCCTCCATTGAAGCTCACTAAAAAGCTTCTTAAACCCAAGATTTGAGCCATAAAATTTATAAGTTTCTTAATTAAAACTTGTAGTTGAGTCTTGTTAAGAAGATTAGGAAGAGAAAAATTGAAAGAAGCTTGAAGAATCAAGAAGTTGGAAAGCTCCATTAGAGGTAAGCTCTCTTCCTTAATTTTGATTGAATTATAAGTATAGAAGTAAGATGAAAGTGGATAGAAATACATGAAAACATGCAAAATCATGCCTATCTAGAACCCTAGGAATTTTGGCCAGCAGCAAACTAATGTTGAAATGGGTAATTTTCATACAAATAATGAAGTGGTTAAGTGTAAGTGAGGGTATGAGTACTAAAAATGCATTTAGAATTTAACAAGTGAGTAAGATATGGAAGTTAGGGTTTGGACCTAGGGTTTGGGAGGCAAAATTATGAGAAATTGGTAAATGATATGTTTGACCTATTTTGAAGTTAAAAATGGTCATTTGGGACCAAAGGAGTTGTGTTGGAATGGTTGGAATTAAAATCAAATTCGGAGGGAGTGTGATCATGCTGCTGGCAGCATGACCAAGTAAACTTTGAGGGACCAAAAATGAAATTTATAAGTCCAATTGATATGAGACCAATTGGAATGAAAATAGACATAAAATGAAACAATTTTCATTTAGGAACCATGCCCAAAAAGTGACCAAAACTTAGTGAACAAATTGACCAAAGTTGGAAAAGTGCAGGCTGCCCTGCACAAACTGACCAAATGAACAATATTTATTCATTTGGTCATAACTCGAGCTAGGCAAGTCCAAATGACCTGAAATTTTACCATTGTTTAGATGAGATATAGACCTAAAACTTTCATGAAGAACACAAACCCAAATTCTGCCAGCAACCAAGTCATTTGGCCACCCCAAGTTGGTGACCCAAAACTGCCAGCACCAAAGTTGCCTAGAAAATCTGGGTTGTTTCCAATCCGGCATCCATGGTTCAAATGGCCATAACTTGAGCTACAAAACTCCAATTGGGGTGATCCAAAAATGAGAATAAACTTAAGACAATAAGGAACATTTTCTATGAAGGAAGTTTTGCCAAATTCCAACAGTAAAATTACCAATGGAACAGTGCAACTAGGAGCACCAAAACTGAAAATTTGACAATTTTGCCAAAAGGACTTAAGCTTTGAGAAAATGACCAAAACCAACAAATTTAATGACCAAAATGTGGTATGTGGGTGAAGTTAGAATTCTCATACCTATTAAGCCTTAGAAAGTCAACAAATTGACTTGAATAGTGTAGTGAATAGTAACCCAAAGCACAAAATTTCAAGAACGGCGAGTTTAGCACGTTAGAGCTAGATAAAAATGAGGCTAAATTTATTTTGGATTTATTTTAAGTTCTAGTACTGAAACATTGTAAAATTGTGTGTTTCAATTGAAAAGAATATCGGGAAGGAACCCGAGGAACCGAGTCGAGGCTAAGGGGCGACTCGCTTGAGGTTTGTGCACAACATCACTATGCTTTAAAATGTAGTGATAAAGTGAATGAAATATGTATTTTACATTTGCTTTGAATTGTTGAAAATTTATTTGTGATATTAGTTATGATGTTTTGACTTAAATTGTTGAAAGTTATTGTGTATATTTGAAATGACAATGTTTAGCAAATTGTTAAGATAAGTTTTGAAACCACAGTGTCATGACCATATATTTGAGCACCTCACTAGCATGACTAGTGGGGGTAATTAGTTTCGAATTTTGATTCCTTCTCTGGAGAAGTGTTGAAGTGTGCCAGTAGAAGAGGATGTGAATGGACATCCATATATTCGAGCTAGCTAGCCTTGTGATGTGATTTCTCTTTAGCCTCTGGCTATTGAGATTTTATTTTTTTCGAATGGCATGATTTAACTGTGGGTTTTATGAAATATGTTTTGATACTTTGAAATGAACTTGGTTTGCATTTAAAATCTCATAATGCATGATTTGTACTTAATTATCATGTTCAGCCAAATTTTTGAATAAATGTGATTTAAGTTTTGCATAAAGATTATTTTAGTATGTTGTGCACCACTGAGTCCTAGTACTCAGCGATAGCTTCTATTGCTGTCGCAGATACAGAGACTAGAGGAGCAGCAGATTGAGCTGCTGAGGTGTGAGGAGCTATTAGCTTAAAATCTTCAGGTATAATTTATACCCTAACTGTAAATATTTCTTTTGATGTATATATTGCAGATAAATGTATGGACATGTAAAAATGGGTCTTAAGCAGTTTGTATAAAATTTTATGAAGTTGTAATATATATAGTAGTTTGAAATTCTCTTAATGTAAATTTTGTAATGATGTATATAAATTGTTTTGTTTCTAATGAAAAATGAATGAAACTATTTTATTTAAATTGAATGAAATGGATTGCTAGTATTTTGATGATCATTGGATAGTGGATTTGGAATTTGAAAGTTGATAAATGTGTTGAGAAATTGATTGAGATTGAGTATGAAATTGAAGCAGTTGTTGAGAAAATTTTTTTAGAAGTGCTTTTTACAGGTATTTGAAGAACTGTTTTCTCAAAATACAGAGGGAACTCTGTCAAAATTTTTATAAAATTTGCGGAAAAATAAAATGGGCTAAAAGTTTCAACTACTTTTAATTTTAATTAAATGTTTTAAATACTTACTAGAAAATGGTCACCACTTATCAAAAATAAGAAAATTATTTTAAAATCCCTTATAGGGTACTTAATGAGTTATCGGTAGGTGAAGTTCGGTAGTTCATTAGGTATTCTATGGGATCATGTTATGCCTTACAGAGGGGTAAGGTGTGACAAGTCTAGATTTTTTCATTCCAGAGAAGGAGTGGGAAACGATAAAGTTGCATTAACTAGGTTATCAGGGAATACAAATACATTTGTCCTATAAGAGAAGAGACCCAGTTCACTTTCCAATATTGATAAGTGGTGTAAGGTACGCTTGACACTTGGATGGACTTCTACATAACTAGTTACATAAGATGGACAGGAGTTGGTCTAAGGACCTTAGTAATGACACAAAAGAGATTGAAAATTTGAAGTATCATGGGAGTGAGAAGATTTATAGGTATTGACCATTGAGGTCATAGGACAAGTAAAGGTTTCGAACAAGATGTATATAATAGGTGCTATAGGAAAGCATTTCATAGGATACTATAAGGTAAGGAACATAATTCATGTTTTTGGGGAACAGAGATTATTGAAACAAAGGAATGAGGACTGAAGTCACCAAGAAACACTTTAGGGCATAATAAAAGTGAGGTAAGCACCAAAGTTTATTAAAGTTATCAGATATCAAATCGAGAGTAGTGGAGTTATAATGAGTACTAGAGATGACAAAAAAAAAAGGGTAAACAAGTAGTCAGATGTGATGGTTTAGACTTAGAAGGAGGATGGTAGCTGGCATACTACGACGAGCAGATAGACATAAAAATTTTTAACCATCCATGCAGATCTAAGGCGGAAAGATGTAAAATTTGCAATGGGTTACCTTGTTCTTGAAGGTTTCTCCTATGAAAAGGGTTATGAGATTTGAAAAGAAAAGGCAAATTGACACTCTGTTATATAGGACCTTTTAAGATCATGGACAGAGTGGGAGCAGTTGCCTATCAGTTAGAGTTTCCACCAAACCTTTCTCATGTCCACCCAGTATTCCACATTTTCATGCTTAGAAAGTATGTTCCTGATCATTCTCATGTGCTGCGACCAGAAACAGTGGAGTTAAATGAAAATTTGATCTTTGAGGAGCAACTAGTAGCCATAGTAAACTATCAGATGAGACAACTTTGGTCAAGGCAAATCCCTATGGTTAGTCCTGTGGAGGAGTTAATCTATAGAGGAATGCACTTGGAAGTTAGAGTGGGATATGCGCAGCAAGTACTCATAAGTTTGATATATAACTATGTGTCATTGTTCTGCCTTGTATAAAATTCGAGGACGAATTTTCTATAAGGGGGGAAGAATGTCACATCCCTAATTTTCAAATAATTATATATATATATATATATATATATATATATATATATATATATATATATATATATATATATATATTTTATTCTAACCCTGGTATTGTGGACTTCGCGTATGTACTTTCATTTCGTGGAAATTCGATCGTCGCCCGGATCTGCAATTTCGGGCCGAGCAGATAAGCTGCTAGAACCATTTCAGAACCGGGTCAAGATTATAGGCTACCCCACCGTTTTCAGATATTTTGGACGCGTTCCAGTTGTCAGATTTGGCATAGGTAAACTCGAACTCTATATTACTCAATTTTTGCCTTGTACTGAGTTAGAATAAAATTTATAAAATATTCATGGATCATAAGAAAATTACGATTCCCATTGCAATAGCCTTATAATATTATTAAGGACTGCGGGGCAGATTTATAGAATTTTTAAAGTTAGTTTGGATAGTTTTTGAAAAATGTTAGTTTTGAAGTATTATAATTGAGTTGTCTGATGTTGTGATTATTGCCTAATTTGGAGGGCCCAAGAGGGGCCATATAATGATGATGAGATATGGGTTGAGTTTAGAAGTGTTATTTGAACCATTTTACAGGTTGGGTAGGTCCCAAGTATAGAGAAAACTTTGCCGAATTTTTGGCATGAATTAGGCTGTCTATTGTTTCTTTAGAGTCTTATTCTGAATTAGTGCTAATAAATCCATGATATAATTATCTAGGTGATTGAGAACAACTATTTTGTGCTACCCAACAGCCGTGATAGCCTTTGATATACTGTGAATAAAATATTAATTTTAATTGTAATTTTGATATTATTATATATTCAAGCATGCCCATGCATTACTTATAAATATGTATCTATGTAGTTAAACATTAGGTACGTTTTATATTGCATTCATAATTGTTGAAGTGTCATGGATGTTGTTTGTGGTAATTTGGACCAGTGTGTGTGCGTTGACGTGCGTGTGGTATGGTATTGGATGTGGACAGGACAGATAGACAAGGCTTGAGAGACACTCGCTGGAACCCGGTCCTTCAGGGTAGACACGGCTTGAGAGACACTCACTGGGTCCCTGCATTTGATTTATTAAGCGAAAGTCTGGCTTGAGAGATACTCACTGGCAGAGGTTGGATTAAGAGGGCTGTATAGGAGATCAGCTCCCATATATGTATTGCTTGACAGTGTTTGGTGTGTGAGTGCTCCAAAATGCCTTTTTGCTATTATGATGTAAATTGTATGAAAATTATAATGATGTCGCATTTCATTCCACAGGGTGCATTAGCTTTAGATAGCTATAGAAATTGTACTTAAAATTGGTATTTTAATCTCTGAGTTGAACGCTCACTCCTGTTCATTTATTTTTCCAAGCTCCAGGAGAATTATTTGTTGTGGCTAACCTGCTCTTCTTCTTCGCAGGTCCATTAATAGCATTTAATGTATTTTGTATAATTGAGTTAAATTTTAGACTCCGCATGTGTTAGAAGCACTTATTTTTATTTTGGGTCTGCATTATAAAAATTATATTGGACCTGTAAAATTATTAACTGTATGCATGATGGGATTGGATGAGGGAGCTGAGCTCCTATTTGAGTTATGACATTTTGATTATATGGAAGGTGAGCTGAGCTTCCCAATTTATTATATATTGTGTTTACAGGTCGGACGAGTCAAAAACTCTCCGTTTAATGGTCCATTTTATGATCGGACTCTGTTCGGTTGAATTCTTGAAATTGGGCCCAAATGGGCCTTAGAGTTGGGTTGAGAAATAGTTAGACTTACTACGGGCCTCGGGGGCTTTAGGCTGGCCCAAGTCCTAGTGCCGGTCTGATCCATAGGTTGTATCGTGACAAAAATTATTAAATTATTAAATTACTTATTTTCTTAAAATTTTTAGGGCATTACACTCTCTTATTTGTAATGGGCTTCAAGCCCTTTATCAATGAATTTTACTACCTTTTAAAAAAAAATCTAATAAATTGAAATTTAATATATTTTATAATTAAAATATATTAAATTTAATTTTAAATTAAAATATTTTTCAGAATAACAACAGTTATATTAAATAGACTCAAAATTCACTAACTTACTGCTATTAAAATTTTTTTCTCAATGTTATTTATAATAAAAAAGGAAAAATATGAACCATAGGTCTTTCCCTTTTCTTTATATTTTTAATTCAATTGGCTTAAAATTAACTAAATTTCAATTTGATAATTTAATTGATAAATGATTTAATTAATTTAATTTTAGTAAATTTTTATTAAATGAACTAATGCGATATTACTAACAACAATATTATCATTACCAGTTAAATTTCATTATTTGGGTTGATTAATAATTAAAAATCTCCATTTTTATTTTAATAATCATTTTTTTCAATTAAAAATGTAATTATGTAAATATTAATTATATTTTAAATCAATTTGCATAAAAATAAATTAAAAGATAAAGAGTATTTTATAAATAATTAATTAAAAAATTAAAATTAAAAATAATATAAACAAAAATAAATCTACATAATGCGTGACATGACTAATTATAAAACCATAAATCTAAACGTGGATACAAAATTTTAAATCATAAATTTTAATTTTATCTTATAGGCTAAATGATTAAATAAATCCAAACTTTTACACATTTTTTTCAATTTTAGCAAAATACCTTTTAATTTTAATAATTTAATTTCAAACTTTAACATTTAGTTTTAATTTTAACAATTAGTTTAATTATATCATTTAATTAATAAAAATTGTAACACCCTAAAATTTTAAATTTATTATTTTATGAGTAATATTGGTATTTTAGTTTTATTTAAATTTTAAGAAATTATTTGAGATTTTTTTTTTATTTTAAAAATCGAGTTCGATTTTTCGAAAATATAAATTTTGATGATTTTTAAAAATTTATTTAAAGACCACGTGGCAAAACTAAAAATATATTTGAAGTCTACAAATTTTTCTGAGTTTTTTGGAATTTTTTCAGAATTTTTGGACTCGTTTTTGGTCTCGAGGTAGAGTAAAAATTCAAAATTTTATATTCTGAATCGAACCGGCCGAATCGAACCGGACCGGATCGGACCGGTCGAATCGGACCGGCCTTTTCTTTTTCTTCTTCCCTTCCCTCCGCGCGCCCGACCTCCCTCCCTTTCTCTCTCTTTTTCTCTCTCATCCCTCCTCCCCTTGCCGCGCCGCCACCTCCCCTGCCTCCCCACCTCGCCGGCGCGCCACCTCAGCCCTCCCCCACGATCGGTCGCCGCCTGGAATGCCGGAAAACGGCTCCAGAAACGACGCGCAGCGCGCGCGTGACTCCTCGACTTCCCGGCCGAAATCCGGCCAATTCGGCCACCAATTGGACCGGTCTTATGTCTAAAATCATCTACTCGTCGAGAGTTTTCCATAGACACCAAGAACACCAAAATCCACAGAGCAATTTGTCCAATTTTTGCCCGGGAAGTTTTAGCCCATTTTGACTTTCGGGCTAGATTTCTCACAAACCGTAAACCCCACGAGAAAACCGAGAGTACCAGAGCGCTCCACTCGTCGAGAGCTTCGCGGGGATATAAATTTCAAAATTTTCCGATACTGTTTTTCGATGGGTCCCACGGAACTTTGCAGTGTTTTTCCGAGCATTACATGAGCTTAGAAAATTCTGAAAAATTTATGTACTAACCCCCGTGTTGTGGGCTTCGTGTAGGTATCCTCAATTCGCGGAAATTGGCATTGACCGGTTCGTGAATTTTCGCCGACAGACTGCATTCAAAAAAAGTCTCCAAATTGGACCAAGGTTTTGGCTACCCCCCCATTTTCAGACATCCCGAGCGCGTTCCTGAAGTCGGAATCGGCAAAGGTAAACCCGAACCTTATTTTTTCGTAATTTTCTAGTGCTTAAATAGGATTAAAAATCCATAAAATATTTTTGGTAGCTCGAAAAATTATAATTCTTTTTGCAATAGCCTAGTAATATTGTTAAGGACCGCGGGGCAAAGTTTTAGAATTTTTGGAGCTTATTTGGGTAGTTTTGGCAAAAATAATCAATTATAAGGAATAAATAGAAATTTTACATACTATGATGAATGATTGATTTGATGGGCCCAGGAGGGGCTGTGTGATGTGATTGAGTTGTGGATATATGGATTGTGAATATAGAAGTGCGTTTTGAGCCCTTTTGCAGGTTGGGTAGGTCCTAGATATAGGGGAGACTCTGCCGGATTTTCGGCACGACTTATGACGTATTTGGTCTTTTCATGATTTGTATTGAGTCAATTGTATTAAATAATTGTAATGTAATTGTCAGATGAGCCAGGACAGCATTCTTCCTCCGCCCAGCCGCCACAGTGACCGTTGTCAAGTCTGTGAGTAAAATATTAATTTTAATTGTAATTTCGATATTATTATATGTTCAAGCATGCCCATGCATCACTTATATGCATATATTTATGTAGTTAAACTCTAGGCACGATTTATGTTGCATTCATAACTGTTAACGTGCCATGGATGTTGTTGTGGTAATTTGGAGCAGTGTGCGTGCGTTGGTGTGCGTGTAATGTGGTGTGGACTATGGATAGGATGGGTAGTCACGGCTTGAGTTCTTCGCTGGGACCCAATCCTTCGGGGGGTAGTCACGGCTTGAGTTTTTCGCTGGGACCCCCGATTTGGTTTATTAAGCGAAAGTCCGGCTTGAGTTCTTCGCTGGCACCAGGTTGGATTTAAGAGAGCTGTATAGGGGATCAGCTCCCATATATTATGATTGATATTACAGGGTGTGTGAGTGCTCCAAATTACCTTTTTGATGTTATGATGTGAAAATGTTGTTGATGTTGCATTTCACTCTACAGGGTGCATTAGTTTTAGATAGTTATAGAGATTATGGTTAAAATTGATATTTTACTCTCTGAGTCGAACGCTCATTCTTGTTCAATATTTTTTCAGGCCACAGGAGGATATTTTTGAGATTAACCTGCTTTCTTCCTCGCAGGTCGATTATTAACGTTTGTATAAACTTGTTAAATCTTAGAATTTCCGCATGTGTTAGAAATGTTTATTTGATATGGGTCTGTAAACTAAATTATTATTTTGGACCTGTAAACTTAATATTCTATGCATGTTTGATGGATTGGATGAGGGAGCTGAGCTCCCATTTATTTTTATGCTGATGAGTATGTGGAGGGTAAGCTGAGCTCCTCAATTGAGTATTTATTGTGTTTACAAGTCGGGTGAGTCAAAAACTCCCTGTTGAAAGGTCCATTTTATGGCCGGACTCTGTCCGTTTGATTTCTTGAAATTGGGCCCAAATTGGCCTTAGAGTTGGATTAAGTGAATAGTTAGGCTTATTACGGGCATTGGGGGCTTTAGGCTGGCCCAGGTCCTAGTGTCGGTCCGGCCCATAGGTTGAGTCGTGACAAAAATATTCAAATATTTATCAACATTATTAATATTAATATTAGTCAATCATTTTATTTTTTTATCATTTTAACAATAAATCTCAAAAAAATTATTATATTTTTATTAATAGGAAGTTTGTTAAAATTATTGAAAATCACAAGTTATTAAAAAAATTAATAAAATTATATAGATTAGCTAAAAATAACAATATACAAATGAAAAAAATTTGAATAATAAGTTAATTGATGAATTTAATTGTTTTTCATTAAATTTATTGTTAATATTGAAAATAATATAAACAATTTATTATTAAATTGATAAAATTAAAATATTTGATTAAAATTGATAATTGCCTTAAAGATTTTTTTTTTGTCATTTAGCTTATTTGTATATATAATTTTAACTTTTTTTTCCTTAAAAAATGGAAGGAACTAAATGTTAATGTATTATAAGTTGAAAGAGTGGAAAAAAATTTTTCTGAATATATTATTTGGAGAATATTAAAAATTAATATATATTTTAATTATATAAGTACCAAAATAATAAAATGCATTTTCTAAGGTAAATGATTAAAAAAAAATTCAAATCTCTGTAAGTTTTTTGAATTTTAAAATCTTTTAATTTTATCAATTTAATCCTTAAACTATTATATTAATTTCAATTTTAACAATTAATTTAATTGTCAGTATTAGCCAATCATTTTATTTTTTTTTAAAATAAATTTTAGTAATCATTCTCAAATTGACAAAAAAATATAATTTTATTAAATCAAATAAAATTTTATTTTAATTAATCCTCTCCCTCTTTATATATATACACTTATTTTATAAAGACATATAATTTTTAAAGTTATAGTTTGATTTATTTTTATATATATTATTTTCACTTATTTTATATTTAAATTGTTGAATTTTATCATTTGTTAGACTTTAAATTCCACCTAAGAGAAATGTTAAAAATTAAAATTACAATATTAAATATATTTTGATCAATGTGAAATTTGCTAATATTAATGAAAATATTTGAAATTATTGAACAAATTAAATAAATTAAAAGGATAGGCTAAAATTAATAACAATAAAAAATTTTTAATTTTTTTAATTGATAACATTAATATTTTATTAAATTTATTGCTAAAATTGAAAATAATATGAAAAAATTAAAATTAAATTAATAAAATTAAAAGATTTAATTAAAATTGGAAAAAAATTTACAGAGATTTAAATTTCTTCTACCATTTAACTTTTTTTAAACTAATTTTTTAGTAATATTTAAAACAACAATATTTTTTACTCTAAAACTTAAATGTCAAATGCAGCCATACATGTTACTCTATATTTATAATCTATCTATGCCACATGTTAATAAAATTTAATATATACTATGAAAAAAATTAAAATTTAATTCTAAATTAATTAAAATTTATTATATGATTTTTTATTTAACTTTATTTAAAATTAATTTTGTAATTTAATTCATATTTTATTCAAAAAAGTAATATGTCTATAACCTAAATAAAATCTTACACGTGTCAAGAATGATGATGGTTTGAAGATTTTATATTAAAATTGTCTATAATCTAAGCTCAATAATTCCATGTATGAGGCACATCAAACAGTGGATCATGAATTAGTCTCGTAGTTAAATTAAAGTTTAGGGAAAATTGCTGTTTGTTATTCATATTTTAACGAAATTAATTATTTAATTTTATATTTTAAAAAGTATATTATTTAATTTTTTATTTTTATTTCATTAAATTGTTTAATTATTTCGTTAATTTTTTTTTTATAGTTTGATAGATTTTAATTGTAACGACCCGACCCGACCCGGTAAAGCGGTCCAATGAAAGCGGAAAGTGGTATAAGAGAGTAAATTCCCGGCAAGCTTCTAAGATGGCGAGACAATCTAGGGTAGTGGAATGTGGACCATAGGAATGAATCAAATCATACCAGAAGTGCCTTTTGGTGGAATGACTTAGAGAGTTGGAAGAATTCTCTTAGAGAGTTGGAAGAATTATGGGGTTAAGCATGCTCGCTTAAAAGAAATCCTAGGATGGATGACCTATTGGGAAGTTCTCCATTCTACCTATGGGACAAAATCGTAAGACTCGGGATAGGGTAAGCCAAAACGGACAATTCCTCTAATGATTGAAATAAGGGTGTTATAGATGGTATCAGAGCCAAACCCCCTCTAATAGATGTGTGTGGTTCAAGGACGAACCAGGCAAAAGCTGGTGGGCCTGTGACGACCCGACCCTTGAAAACGGTCCAATGAGGGTGGAGAGTGGCATAAGAGAGTAAACTCTCAGCAGACTTCTAGGATGGCGAGACCACCTAGAGTAGTGGAATGCAGGGCACAAGAATGAATCGAATCATACATTGAAATGGGGAGAGCTAATCACTAGAGGCACTTTTTTGTGGAATGGTCTATAGAGTTGGAAGAACTCCAGGGTTAAGCGTGCTCACTTGAGAGAAATCTTAGGATGTGCGACCTCCTGGGAAGTTCTCTATTCCACCTATAGAACAAAACTGTGAGGTTCAAGATGGAGTGGGCCAAAGTGGACAATTCGTCTAATTGTTAGAGCAAGGGAGTTATATTAATGCTAGTAAAATTATTATTTACTTCCTATATTTTAATAAAACTAATTAATTAATTTATGTAATTTGAAAAGTATATTAGTTAATTCTTATAATTTGGTTATGCTAACTCTTCAGTCTTTTTTATTTTATTTTTATATCCAAAAGTGTCATGACTCTCTTTCACTTATTTTTCTCTTTCCATGCTGCTTCTCTTTACAACCACACCTTCTCCACCCCATTCTCCTCCATTTTTTTTATTTTTTTTATTTTTTATCTTTTAATAAAAAATGATACAAGTTATTTATACAAAAAAGTTAATTAGTTCTCTTATATCTCTAAATAATCTACAAAAACTATTTTTTAATAGAGAAAATACAAAAATGATGCCTAAAAATTTCAATGAAAATATTTAACAATTAAAAAAAATATAAATTTAAAATTTTTCTATATATAACCAAAATTTCATTATATTTTTTAAAATATTATATTTTTCAAAATATAGAATTAACTAATTAGTTTCATTAAAATAAAGAGAATAAATAATAATATTTCTCAAAATATAAAGACTCACTAATTAATTTTATTAAAATAAAAGGACTGAATAGTAATTTAATTAATATTAAAATCAATTAACTAATAAAAAATTTAACAAATGAATTAAAAAATTTATTAATAACAAAATATAAAAATTTAGTAATATAATTTTTAAAATATAAAAACTAAATAATTAATTTTATTAAAATACAACCACCAAATAATAATTTTTCCTAAACTTTAACAATTTTAAGAAATCTATCAAAATGTTTCCAATTATACAAATTCAATAGCCGACAAAATAATGGGAGAATTATTAGCAAAACAAAAAGAGGAATTTGAAGGTGTCAATTATTATTATTATTATTTTAAAAAGGTTCGAAAGTGTCAGAGTGACGGTAGAAGAATCTAACATTAGCTTGGCTGTCTCTTTTTGTACCATTCATTTGGCCGGCATTAAAAAGTAATGTTCCTTACTAACATTAAGCTTGAGAGGACAAAGGAACCACCTTTTCCACATTTCCTATGAGCTAAGCTCCTTTATGAGATTCAACAGATCTTCATTTTTGTGTAGACATGATATAACCTTAACTTTTTACCTAATTTTTTAGCATTTTTCGGGTTTTTTTTTTTCTTGACTTACAGTTCCATTACTGGGTAATGTTCTTGCAATCTTGCACAACATCCTCTTGTATTTCAAGTTCCATTTGCTTTTTGATACCAGATTTAATTATTGAGTCCGACGAAAATTAGATCCGGCAAAAAGATGTAAACTCAATATTTTTTCACTCCTTATATATTAAAAAAAAAAAAAACCAATTAGACAAAAAAATAATAAAGATAAATAAAGACCTATCAGACAGATATATTAAATATTAAAATATATATATATATATATATAAATATATTACTTTATTTATATTAAATAATACCAATTATGTTAGCTTAATTAATTTTTTAATTTTTCTCCGCCTTTAGCATAGATTTGAAAGAGATCTCAAGTTTGAATTTCCCACCATATCATTTTTATGACAAAAATTATTTAAAAAATAATTTCTTGTTGTATTGTACACTAATTATTACTCAGCCCATGACCCAACTCTAATGCTCCTTGCCCAGGTCTGGTTTGACCACTCGGACACTGATTGACAAGAGAAACCATTTTCTTACAAAGATGATTAGCCTTGCATTTGAAGAATTGTAACAGAAAATCAGTAAAATAAGAAACAAAAGTTTGTTCATGTGAATCGAGTCCCACACCTGCAAAGCAACAGCTATTGTGGCACATGCAAGTCTAGGAGAATTGAGATCTTGTCCAGTCCACCATTGTCCTCTTGAGGTTCCAGGTGAGAACATACAGTCATCTCAAGAGATCTGCAAGGGTGTCATCTTTGTGTCTGTTTCCTAAAAGAAAAATATAGAATTCTCATTAAGCAAAGAATAACTAGTGGATCTATGACCCCAAGATATGGAAATCCCTTGCACATGGATGGGCCATTGATTTCCATTCTGCATCATCTCAATGATAAGTATTGTAACCACAGCATCCAGTCATTCTACAATTCTCAACTTTTATAAGCAGCTAACATTTTGAGTTGATTGCTAAAAAGGTCTACTCTACATTTCCATTGTACATATAAAATTCCAGTTTTAATGAATGGATTTACATCACCATAGTGTCAAAGCTTCTCAACCTCTGTAGATGTAGCTTGCCTGCTACCACTGGAAGTGACAATCCTCAACCCTATAATTGGAAAGCAGTTCAGTTCATAAATCCATGATTTGAACCAGCAATGCAACAGAGAGCATGCAACAATTCTCCACCGTAAAACCTGGAAGCTGTGTTTCATCTCATTAATCTTGCTGTCAGGGAGAGTGCATATATTCTAAGCAGTTAAGCAGCAGCTACTTTCAACCCTTCCAACCCATTGCCTTGAGATCAGTACGTTTTAGCTCAACATGCTTCCCAATCCTGATATTAACATAAAAATTAGCATAGACGAGTTTGTAGTTAAACAACAAGGATATTGTAAAACACATGGCTGATTGCATTTTCACATCCTTCTTGTACAAGTTTAGGAAGCATCATAAACAAAGGCAACCGTGTTAATCTGGCCCAACCCATAAGAGAAATGTCCACTTTTGCCCATTGGATCTCATGGTTTTTCCCCTGATAGGAAATCTCAGTCCTATATTTTCTCTATACATCCCAAATCTCCCTAGAACTCACCTATTGCAGGATTCAACACATGGCAACATCATCCTGACATCAAGCAAGGGGCCAGAACAAAAAAGTTTCACAAATCTTATTTTCTCAAATGTTCACAATTTTCCTGTGTGTCACCTAAATTTTAAATGTCAACCATGTCATTTTGTCCACAAAGGAGTCTCCGTTTCCCACCCTTTTGTTTTTTATTATATACTTTCATCTAGAATGAGCATCTTGTTGCAAGTGATGAAGAAAACAACACACACACACACACACACACACACACAATCCATAAAAATGGTTTCCAAAACAGAAATATCACAGTTACCCAAGATCTGATGGAAGTCTATAACCACCAATTCGTACACGCTTTAATGAATGCACCTGAAAAGATAACAAATAGTTCATGTAAACATAGATGAGCACCAAATTTGAAGATTAATTTAACATACAGTAAGAAAAGTTACAACTTAAATTATAAACAATGTCTACATTTTATCAATGCTCTAATTTCAGCAGTATCTATTCAATTCTTGACCACTCAGTCCTTACAATTATACATTTATACTAGCAAAGTACCAACAATATCACCATGTCCACTATGGATATCATGGATTTTTTTTCTTTTTGTTATTTTTATTAAAAAGTAAATGGTGGTTATAGTGAATTAACAAATGTTTCACTTAAAGCATTTAAGAGTTTATCTCAAGGCAATACATAACTAAGGAAATTCTAATATTATTTGTCCAGAATCTTATCTTCTCCAAAGATATGATCAGCTGAGAATACAAAAAAAATACTGGCAAAAAAGCACAGAATAATTTTCTGAAATCTGAAAGTAGTCTTATGTCTAAAGTAAAACTGACCTCCAATCCAGCATTCTTCACAAGTTCTCGAACTTCATGATTTCTCCCTTCATGAACCTGCACATTTGGTTATAACAAATAAATGTCTTAGTCACTTCTGTGTCTTAATCAACTGAGAAAGAGAAAGAGAACTTGACTCAATAAAGGTTCAGGTAGTGGAATTATACTTATTGACAAAACGAACTAAATAAAATATTTGAAGATCTATCTCAAATAGAAAAACTAATAAAGCTAAATAAAAATTAAAAAAAAAAATGAAAACTAAAAGCATCTAAGTTCAAAGATGACATGATTATTTTTGTTCAAACTCATTATTGCAACAATACTTAACTTTTTTGAATTTGCGTCTAACATATTGAAGAAAATGATACATATCTATGGGGACTGATAACTTGTTCACTATTGGGACAAGGAAAGTTAGCAAGATGTCCATTTTTCATTTCCAGTAATTGCCCTCTCTTTGTTGGGCTTAAAAGGAAGATTAGGATAAATAAATAATTTAATTAAATGTCCTTCTCTCTCTTATTAATCAATTGCTAGTTTTTTAAATTACTTGTTTATCCCTGTGACAGGATAAGGAAGGAGAAAAAAGAAGAATGGTGAGTAAATTTTAGAAGCTTAATTATTCCCTCAAGCTGATGGGAAAAGATTTACAATTTGTATTGAAATAAACCTCCAATTAATCTCTATAATTCCTGCATGATTCTAGCCCTAATTTATGATATACAATCCCTTAATTTAAGCCCTAATTTACAACATTCAATCCCTTAGATTTAGCTCATAACTTAACAATCCCTAACCTCCTTCTTATGCCCAACAAAAAGAAGGGGCAATTAATGGAAATGAAAAATGTACACACACACACACACACACACACAAGACAAATAAAAGTGCAACTCTACCTTCACGAATTTGGATAATAAATTATAGCAATAAAATAAATAAGTACAAGAAAAAAAATTACATATACAAGAGAGTATTCCTTGGTGCATGATGTTTGCGGATGATATTGTTCTGATAGATGAGACATGAGAAGGAGTCAATAGAAAGCTAGAGCTTTGGAGAAGTACTCTAGAGTCAAAGGGTTTTAAGTTAAGAAGAACGAAGATAGAATACATGCATTGCAAGTTCAGTGAAGGCCAAAATTATGATAGGGAATGAGTTAGTTTGAATGGAGTGGTACTGTCCCAAAGTAATCACTTTAAATATCTAGGCTCAGTCCTTCAAGTAGATGGAGGATGTGAGGTGGATGTTAGTCATAGGATTAAAGCCGGATGGTTGAAGTGGAGACGCGCCACGAGAGTTTTACGTGATCATAAGATTTCCAATAAGTTGAAAGGAAAATTTTACCGTACAGCCATACGATCGGCTATATTATATGGTAGTGAGTGTTGGGCACTGAAAGAGTCGTATGCGTCTAAGATAAGAGTTGCAGAGATGAAATGTTAAGGTAGATGAGTGGCCATACTAGACTAGATAAAGTCCGTAATAAGAGTATTAGAGAAAAGGTAGGAGTAGTGCCAATTGAAGATAAGTTGAGAGAAGGGAGATTGAGGTGGTTTGGTCATGTGAAGCGTAGACATACGGAGGCTCCAGTTAGACAAGTAGAGCATATTAGGTTAGAGGATAGAAAGAAAAAAAGGGGTAGATCTAAATTGACTTGGAGGAGGCTAGTACAATATGACCTAGAAGCATTACACATTTCTGAGGATTTAACCCAAAATCGTTTAGAGTGGAGAAAGCGAATCCGTATAGCCGACCCCAAATTTTTGAGATAAATGTTTATTTGAGTTGAGTTGAGTTTATATATATATAACAGTAAAATGATGCAAGCTGCTCTTGGCTCGAGTTTGGCTTGTTATAATACTCATTAGAGATCATTTGCCAACTAGACAAACCAAACATGATCGTCAACTCAAATTCTATTAATTCTAACAAATAATCCGAAAATAACTCTAAACTCAGCTTGAAAACTTTTGAGCAAGTCAATTAATTTTTTAAAATAAATAATTTTATAAAAAACTTAATGAAAATAATATTTATTGATATTTTATAAAAAAAAAAAAAACATATAATAAATGTTCAAATTTATAAAGGTAGAAAAATAGGAGGAAAGTAGCAAGAGAATAATTTACATGGTTCAGCTACGAAGAGCCTACGTCCACAAACATAATATCAAAAGAGCTACATTTTATTCACTTGTGTTGTGTGCATTACATAACACGTAAAACTCCATATTTATAATGAAAGATGCATGATATATAAGGAATGCTATCTATAAATTATAAATCAATCTTAAAATTTTGTTAATCAATCTCATGATTTCTCATAATTATGAGATTCTTCAATGAGAGATATCCCATGCATTAAGGAAAAATCATATCAATTCTAATACTCCCCTTTTATGAGATTTTTGCTAAAGTTATGGATCCATCATCAGGCTCTCTTTTTTATTTTTTAAAATTTTTCCTCGTTCTTTATATATATATATATATATATATATATATATATATATATATATATATATTATTCTCTCTCTCACTTTTTTAAATCTGTCCTTTATTTTATTTTACTCTTCTTGGATTTGTTTCTTTTCTTGAGAAATAGAAGGAAAAAAATGGAAGAAATAGAATAAGTACTCCAACCCTTGGCTCTAAGGAAGAAAAATAGAGTAAAGATTTCAACTCTTGGCTTTGATAAAGGAGAAGAACATATTAGGGACTTCAACCCTTGGCTATAGTGAAGGAGAAGAAGAGCAGGGACTTTAACCCAAGCTCTGATACCATGTTGAAATTTAGAAGAAGAAGAAGAAGAAGAAAGAAGAAAGGGAAGAGAAACAAAAGAGAATTGGAATGAATCTCCGAGAGTTGCATTTTCATTCACTTGTGTCTTAGCATAATATGTAAGTCCATCTATATGGAAGATATGAGATGTCCAAATAATACAAGCATTAATCAAGCTAACGATTTTGCTAATCAATCACATGATTTTCTCATAAATCATGTCCCATGCATTAAGGAAAAATCTCATTAATTCCGACATATTTTTCCTTAATGCATGAGATGTCTCATTAAAAAATCTCATAATTATGAGAAAATTATGAGATTAATTAGCAAAATCTTAAGAGTGATTTATGATTTATTGATAGCATTCCATATATATCATGATATTCCATTATAAATCAATAAAAACCATGTGCAGATCTTTCTTCACATCTCTATATTTCTCCATCAAGCTTAGAATGAGAAAGATCGCTTCCATAGTTGAACGACCGGGCATGAAGCCAAATTGATTGAGAGAGATAGAAGTATCATGACGTAGTCGATGCTTCACAACTCTCTCCTACAACTTCATAGTATGGCTTATGAGTTTAATTCCCCTATAGTTTAAGCAACTCTGTATGTCTCCCTTATTTTTAAAAATAGGTACTAAAATAGTCCTCCTCCATTCATCAGGCATTTTCTTTGAGTTTAGAATCTTATTAAATAATTCAGTTAACCATGCCACTCCTATATCTCCCAAACACTTCCACACTTCAATTGATATTCAATCGAGTCCATAGGCTTTACTCATTTTCATTCTCTTCAGTGCTTCCTTTACTTCTAAAGATCTAATAGTTCTAGTATAATTCACATTCTTTTCTATTGTTCTATAGTCTATATTCATGTTATTACCATTTTGACTATTATTAAAGAGATCATTAAAATAATTTCTCCATCTTTCTTCAATGTCCTCATCTTTCACCAACACTTTTCCTTCTTTATCCTTAATGCACCAAACTTGATTGAGATCTTGACATTTCCTTTCTCTCCTCCTTACTAATCTATAAACATTTTTCTCATCTTCTTTAGTTCCAAATTTCTCATTTAACTTTTCAAAGGCCTGTACTCTTACTTGACTAACTGCCTTTTTTGCCTCTTTCTTTACTATATTGTACTGTTCATATGCCTCATTATTATCACATTTAGGTAATTTCTTATACCATTCCCTTTTTCTCTTCACTGCCTTTTGTACTTCCTCATTCCACCACAATCTCTCTTTTGAGGGTGGTCCATGTCCTTTAGACTCTTCGAGTACTTTTTTAGCTACTTCTCTAATCTTTGATGCCTTCTGTATCCACATATCATTGGCCTCCATATCCAGCTTCCATGCTTCGGACTCGAGAAACTCATTTTTGAACTTCACTTGCTTTACTCTTTTGAACTTCAACCACTTTGTTCAAGCTATACTATTTCTTCTGACCTTACTTGAATTGTTCCTAAACTTGACATCCAAGACCACTAACCGATGTTGACTTGTTAAAACCTCTCCTGGAATGACCTTGCAATCCTTGCATAGAGCTCTATTTGTCTTCCTAGTTAAAAGGAAGTCGATTTGGCTTCTATGTTGCCCACTTTTAAAAGTCACTAAATATGACTATTTTTTTATAAAGTAGGTATTTGCTAGTATTAGGTCGTATGCCATAACACAATCTAGGATACTTTTTCCCTCTTCATTTCGACTGCCAAAACCAAAACCTCCATGAACATTCTCATAACCTTGTGTATCACTTCCTACATGTCCATTCAAATCTCCACCAATGAAAAAACATTCTCTTCATTCGGTATGCTTTGCATTAAATCATTTATATCTTCCCAAAACCTTTGTTTACTCTCACTATTTAGTCCTATTTGTGGAGCATAAGCACTAAATACATTATTGTTTCTCCTTCTAGTACTATTTTTACTAGTATAATTCTATCTCCTACTCTTTTCACAGCTATTACAGCGTCTTTCAATGTCCTGTCTATGATTATGCCCACTCCGTTCTTGTTTCTTTCCTTGCCGGTAAACCACAGTTTGTACCCTGAATTACCCACTTCCTTGCTTTTCTCTCCTACCCTTTTAGTCTCCTGAATGCAAGTAATATTCATCATTCTCCTTTCCAAGGTATCTACAAGCTCCATTAATTTTCCTGTAAGTGATCCAACATTCCAAGTACCAACCCTGATCCTCCTCCCATAATTATCAAAGGCTCAAGGCGCACCAAGGCGCCAAGGTGTCTTGGAGCCTAGGCGCAGGCGTGCACCCGAAAGAGCCAAGGCGCAAAAATAAAAAATATATATTAAAAATAAAAAAAATTATAATTATGCTATCACACCTCAAGGAACATAAAATTATATAATAATAACTAAAAAATATGCAAGTAATAATTAGTTTATAATTCAAAAGAGATAAAAATAAACTACTAAAGTTAAAAACACTAATAAACTACTAAAAATTAAAGTTTAATAAACTAGTAAACTACTAAATGTTCAATCCATATCAATAGAAATATCAAAATCCTCTTCATCTTCTTCATCATCTTCATTATCCTCCTCATAGTATCTTCCAGGACTAAGGAGAGAGCATGAAAAGAAAAAAATAAAAAAATGCAGTTGCTGTAACAATGCAGAAACCATAACAGAGAGTGCATGGCATTGGCAGCAAGAAACAATACAAGAACAGTGCAGGAAAGAGAGAGAGAGAGAGAGAGAGAGAGAGAGAGAGAGAGAGCATGGCAGCAAAAAAAAAATGCAAAAAAAGAAAGTGCAGTGCAAAAACAGTGCAAGAACACTGCAGGAGAGAGAGAGAGAGAGAGAGAGAGAGAGAGAGAGAGAGAGCATGGCAATCCAAAAAAAAAAAAAAAGAGAAGCAGAAAAAGAATACCCAGCACAGGAAAGGGAGAGAGAGAGAGAGAGAGAGAGAGAGAGAGCATGGCATTGACAGCAAAAAAAAAAGGAAACACTAAAACAAAAAGAAAAAAATGCAGCACAGGGAAGAGAACAGAGGAGAAGAGGAAGAAGAAGAGGAGTGAAGGGAGAGGTATAAGAAGAACAAGAAGAAGAAGAAGAATAAGAAAATAATAAGAAAAAATACCTCTCCCTTCACTCCTCTTCTTCTTCTTCTTCTTTTTCTTCTTCTTCTTCTTCTTCTTCTTTTCCTCTTCTTTTTTTCCTTTTTGCTAGCTGCTGGCTGCTGGACAAACTTAAAAAAAAAACCTCTAGCAGCCTAGCTTTATATCCAGTGCCTTGCCTCATTGGGGCTCGCCTCGATGCGCCTCGTGCCTCGGTGCGCCTCGGTGAGGTGGTGCACCTTGGCTGTCTCGAGGCACCTGGGGCTGCAACTTGCGCCTGAGGCACGCCTTTGATAACAGTGCCTCCTCCTATCCTGTTCCTTCCTAATTGGTCTCATTCTATGATATCTTCTATTGTTTTCTATGTCTATTTTGTGTTCTGTTCCACTATCTGTTCTATTATTTGTTCTATGGACTAACTTCCTTACCCACACCAGTCCATGATGTGGGAACCCTTGCTCACTTAACACTACACCCGAGCGCGGGCATGGCGCGTCACTTTCGGTGAACGTCCTACACCCTTGTATACTTCTCACTGCACCCGGGCTCTGATGTAGTGCGTCGTAAGTAGAAGACGCCCCAACGTTTATATCATTTGAATCCATATCATAAGGTGTGACAAAATGGATTTTCCAAGGATCAACTATAAGCCCTTATCTTTTTTCATTAGTTTTAGATGAATTGACGAAACATATACAAGAGAGTATTTCTTGGTGCATGATGTTTGCGGATGATATTGTTCTGATAGATGAGACGCGAGAAGGAGTCAATAGAAAGCTAGAGCTTTGTAAAAGTACTCTAGAGTCAAAGAGCTTTAAATTAAGTAGAACGAAGACAGAATACATGCATTGCAAGTTCAGTGAAGGCCAAACTGATGATAGGGAAAGAGTTAGTTTGGATGGAGTGGTACTGTCCCAAAGTAATCACTTTAAATATCTAGGCTCAGTCATTCAAGTAAATGGGGGATGGGAGGAAGATGTTAGTCATAGGATTAAAGCCAGATGGTTGAAGTGGAGACGTGTCACAGGAGTTTTATGTGATCGCAAGATTCCTAATAAGTTGAAAGGAAAATTTTACTGTACAGCCATACGACCGGCTATGTTATATGGTAATAAGTGTTGGGCACTGAAAGAATCGTATGCGTCTAAGATAAAAGTTGCGGAGATGAGAATGTTAAGGTGGATGAGTGGCCATACTAGACTAGATAAAGTCCGTAATGAAAGTATTAGAGAAAAGGTAGGAGTGTGCCAATTGAGGATAAGTTGAGAGAAGGGAGATTAAGGTGATTTTGTCATGTGAAGCGTAGACAAACGGAGGCTCCGATTAAACAAGTAGAGCACATTAGGTTAGATGATAAAAAGAAAAAAAGGGGTAGACCTAAATTGACTTAGAGGAGACTAGTACAACATAACTTAGAAACATTACATATTTCTGAAGATTTAACCCAAAATCGTTTAGAGTGGAGAAAGCGAATCCATATAGTTGACCCCAAATTTTTGGGATAAATATGTTGTTTTATGTATCATGTGATGCACACCACATAAGTGAATAAAATGTAACCCTTTTTAAGATTTTGTATCTGTGGATATAGGCTATCAGTAGCTAAACCACATAAATCTTTCTCTTGCTACTTTCCTTATATCTTTTCTACCCTTCTAAATTTCAACATGATATTAGAGCTCTAAAAATTCTAAGCCTCTTCTTATTCTTCCCATAAAAATTTTGGGATTCTTATTCTTTTTTTTGTTTTTTTTTTGAAACCTGGGTTTGCATCCTTGCTCTTTCTTCCTTTGACAGTTGTAGGTTTGAGTCCAAAAAGCTATTTTCCTCCTGGATTTGAGTCCTAAAGCTATGGGTTTTAGTCCCAAGTTATTTTTCTTCTATATTCTTCTTATTCAACTTTGGGTTTGAGTCCCAAAAGCAAATTTTCTCCCAAATTCTTTCTTCATAAATCTTATTGGAGTATTATCCATCTTTAAATAGTAGCTGTTTATTTATTCATTTATTTTAAAAAAAGGAAGCTTGATGATGGATAAATAATTTCAGTAAAAATCTCATCAAGGAAGAGTGTTGGAATTGATGAGATTTTCTCTCAATTCATGGGATATAATTTATGAAAAAATCATGTGATTGATTAGCAAAATCATTGGCTTGATTCATGCTTGCATTAAGGATTGTTTTATAGGATGCCATATACATCTTGTATCTTCCATTATATATGGACTTATATATTATGCTAAGACATGAGTAAATTGAAAATGTAAGCCTTTGAGATTCATTCCAATTCTCTTTCCTTTCTCTTCCCTTTTTTCTTCTTCTTCTTGTAAATTTCAACAATAAACATAAATTTTATTGGAAATAAATTTTGACAATATAAAATCACTATTAATTTACATTATTTAGATAAAATGCCATTATTATGTGAACAAAATAATAAAAATATTTAATCTCTATTAGACTATTAAGCTTGTGAACATTCTTGAGCTTGTTTGAGAAAATAACAAATCTAAACTTGGACAAAAATTTTGGCTAATGTTTAGTTAAATTTAGGCTTGAGCTCAAAAGAAATATTTATTTATTTTTTTTTTTTTTTTGGAAGAGCAAGATACTTGGCTTAGTTGATTGTAGCTTGCCATGTCTATGAAAAAGAAACTATATACCATTCTACAAGATCATGGGGGAGGGAAAGAAGAAAATAATGCAAAAAACTCTAGAATCCCTTAAATTAGATTTCTTTTTTCCCCTTTCATCTTTCCAAATATTTTGATGTTATGATAGCTCATACATTTATCATTTGGGAAAAAGGAACTCAGGCAAAACCGTCAAAGGTTTTCCTTTTAAATATTTGACATCAATAATAAAATACACCTCACACTTTCTCATAGACTCATACCCTCAAAAACTTTCCACCCAAACATAATTTATTTGCTTTCATTTGATATTTATTCGCTAAAAGAGGGAGGGTAGAGTTTAAAGCTTAAAGTTTAGCAATAAAAAAATAATGATGTAAACAAAAAAGGGAGAAAAGGGGGCAGATGCATGACCCTCTACTCATGGGTACAAGTCCAAGAAGACATAAGTGTACAATATATGAATGAAAGAGACATTTGGTTGAATAACAGGTTTTGATAGTTTACATCATCACGTAGGTAAATTAACATTTACAATCACCATAAAGGACACAGGAGAAATACAAAGAAACAAAAAATCAGAAAGGTCAATTGTGCTAAGCAAAGAAATAAAAAACTTGCAACATATGGTAGTCCATACATCATTTTAGAATTGTTTGTTTGATTAGTTCCTGGCATAAAAAATGATTCTACTAGAATAGAACCAGATTGTGTGGAAAACAACAAGAAAAAAAAAATTTATGTTCTGCATCTTATTCACGTGTCTAGAACCTAAGACCCATCCTGACTCCACTCTATATTTTCACTGCTTGAGGTAACATGTTCAGAGTCTATTTGGAGCATAATTGTCCAGTTCTTTCCTTTCACTAAAAGACAATATAAGATTGCTGATATTACAGCAAGTTATTGCTATGATTTAAACATAAATCATCACTTTAAAAATCTAACTCGGATGAGAAGGCAATATGACCCAGACAAACATGCAAACAGATACAAGTGAACTGAACATAGGTGCTAGTCATCCTTTATGTAGAAATCTAAGGTTTTCAAAGGAAGTATTGCCATCTAATGTTTTGTCAAAAACTTGTAGAAATGTGCTGACTCTAGTCTCTTACTAGTTTGGGATTAAGCTTGGTCGTTGTTGTTGCAGACATGTGGATTCAAAGTTGTACAAGAATATGTAAAACTTACCAAATTCAAGGACCGACATTAGATTTCATAAAATTTTGGTCCAAGTAAAATTTTCTACCACAGCTAACGGGCATGTGAATTCATTTATTAAAACAGTCCAAAAGAACACTTCATGGTTAGCTCAATCTCATCAAGTCCAAGGGAAATTCAATTCACTTGTTGTCCATAAATTGATGAATTATGTTGGGAATTGGGCCTAATTAAACTGTATTTTAAAAACAAAAAATCTTAAAAGCAAAGGTTCAATGTGAATAGAAATAATTAGCTAGTTCCAAGCTAAGGCAATTCCAACAAAAAAAAAATTACGGCAGGATGAAGCAATAATGAAGTGCCCTAAAAAGGTAAAACAATATAGAAAATTAAATGGTTCTAGCAGACTTAAATAGAATGCAGGTACCACTATACGGAGACGAGGTCTTGATATATCTGGCTGCCGTGGTAGCAGCTCCACAGAATCTGGAGTGCAATGGACACCTGCAATGATAGTTCCTTTGCTGATGGCTACTAAATGCTGCTTGTTTACTACACCTTCTACGGTTGCAATGTATCTACAATTACACAACATCATATAATTTCTTTGAATTGATGCAAAATTCCAACTTCTAAAGTCTAAACAATATCCCAATAAATCACAAGAAGTCTCTATTCACTGAGCTTTAAGAGCAGACAATTATCAATTACACATCTTTTCTTTATAAAAGTTAAGTATATTGACCATTAATTGGCAAGAGAGACAAGAAAGCACATGAGTCCTTACTCCTTCGATAATTTGAATGAAGGATGTGCAAGTGCTTGAGCAAAATCTCCTGCAAATAAAAGTATTTGAAAAGCTATGGATCAGTCAATTTAATTTTCAATAAGTAATATTTAAAGTGAAGCTGCACAGATAGCAATACACATACCATCATTGGTCACGATAATCAATCCACCTGTGGCAACATCAAGGCGGCCAACAGTAAATAGTCGAGGTTTAGGCAGTCCTTGATTTCTCCTATCCTGGAAACGCAAAACATTTGTCATCTGTTTACTGAGTTAAAACAAATAGATAAACAACAAAATACATGTAAATTCATGCACACAGTTGCTTCAGTACTTTATAAAACGGCAATCTGCACCTACCCAACTCTTCAAATAATCATCAAATAGGCTCATGACAGACTTAGATTCTCTATCCCCAGACGAACAGATGTACCTGTATTAACCAAGTTACATTAATTCTGATCAACAACTATACCCAGTAAATAAAATGGGAAAAAAAAAGCATAGAAATAACTTATGCAAAAAAAAAAAAAAAAAAAAAAGACAAACCCTTTTGGCTTGTTAAGGGCAAGATACAGCTTTGGGGGCAGTTTCTTAGGAAGGCGATTTCCATTGACATAAATGACATCCCTTGCACGATCAACCCGAGTCTGTACATTATAACCAGTAAAAAAAGCTGACATCTTACCGCAATAAAGCTTTACAGTATTTTTGGGAAAAAGGAAAACCAAAAGAAGCATTGATTGAAGAATTATACTATTAGCTCACCTGAGGAGTGTTGCACACAGAACCATTAACAGTCACTTTGCCTTCAAAAATTAGCTCTTCGCTGTTCCTTCTTGATGCCACTGATTACATTACATGTAAAACATATCAGCTCACTTATTCAGTTATTCCACCACTATACCATCTAAAGATAATCATAGGTATAAAATCGAAGTAAATTACCTCCAGCAGCAGCGAGAACCTTACTGAGACGCTGCGGTGGCTCCCTGAAGTTCTCATTATAAAACCTCCGGGCAGCCTTGGACAGATTCCGGTCTTCTGCTGCACTGGTCACCACGCCGCTCTCCTTCTTCTGCTTCTCCTTGCTTTGCTTCTTCTTCTTCTTGGCATTCTGCGTTTTAGCATCGGCAAGAGCATGGACAAGACGCGCAGGCGGATGGGCCTGGAGCTTGAGATTGCCATCCTCACCGCGGACAATCCAGGGAATGAAAAGCTGACCAGTGCCAGAACAAGCGTCAGCTACAAAGCTGTCATCGTTGTCGTGGTGTTGGTGGTTGGGGACGTCCAATTGGGGTGGAGGATTAGGTTTGGGTTTTGGAGGGGCGAAGGAGATGTTGAATTGTAGAGAGGAAGAGCAAGAGATGCGAGGGAGTGTGCGGAGGGGTTTGAAAAGAGAGACGGAATGTTTTGAGAAGACAAGGTGATGGACGTGAAGAGATGAGAGTGTAGCTACCGATCTCATTTTTCCACTTCTCCTTTCTGGTTTGCCTCTGCTATTGGGGATACTTGGACTTCGGTGGACATTGTTTTTAGACTTTTTAGCCACTTTTGGGTTGGGCCATTCAATTGGTGAAAATAGAGGGTAAAAGTGTCAATTTAATTATATATTATAAAATTAATAATTTCTTATAAATAATAAATTAATTATTGAATATATCAAATTTATTAAAAAATAGTGTTTTGTTAGATATAATAAAATAATTTTTTTATATTTATAGAAAGGTGAAATCTATATTTATAGAAAGAGAATGCATGTAATAATCTCTCTAAATAATAATATATTATTATAATTATTTCTTTGATATATTTTATAAATCACCTTTCTTATTTTATAATTTTTCATGCATAATATAATATTATTATAATATTAATTTTTAATATAAAATTAAATTTAACAAGATTTAATACAAAAAATAATAAACATCAGAATTTTTTTGATAGTTAACCCTTATTATTATTATTATTATTATTATTATTATTAATGAATGTAATTATATTATTTTTATAAATAATACTAACTGTGCATATATTAATTTAGGATTTCTTTATACAATTTATAAATAATATTAACTATAAAAATTAGGTTTAAAAGAGACCAATGGATGGTTTATTATATTGAAAATGGATAGTTTTTACAATCTAGATGGGTGAAAAAGAAAATATTTATTAGTTTTCCTAATAAAAGGCATAATGCAAGCACCCAGTGAGGAATCAATAAGCAACCGGTCAGTAAAGTTTGCAGTTGCAATATGTTTTCTCCGATCAAAGCTCCTCTAAAGGCAAGCTCTATTGCCTAATCCTCCTCTAGAATTCGATGCTCTCTAATGGAAACGAAATGTTTCTCCACATTCCCTGATCACATAATTCTTTATTTAGTTCACGTCCTCTTCGAAAATCTCGACTCTACCTTCCTACACATATCATAACCAAATCTAGAACCCACAAAAGGCTTAGTAGTGTTATTGAAATCAGAAGTTAATATATTCACATTCTCAAACTTGTGAGGAGATAATAGAACTTGTTGAATTTATTTATTATAGCAATCTATTTTAGAATGAGAGACCTTAAATTCTCAATCTTGAATCTCAAACCTTGTTCCTCTAAGTTATTGATCACAAAAGTGGCATTAAAATTAAAATTTTAGGCTAAGAGTGAAAATAAGAGTTTTTTTTTTTTTTTTTTTTTTTTTTTTTTTTATAGCTCAAAGAAGATCTTAAGAAAGCTAAAATTTGGGAACAATAGGAAGAACTTGTTCTTCCTTTTTTTATTTTATTTTTTTTAATTAAATTGTAATTATATATATATATATTACATCAGCATCAACAAATTAATGCAGTTTGAGTAATTTTGATTGTTTTGCACCAATAGAGACTGTCACACCTTACCCTTCTATAAGATATGACATGATCCCGTAGTTGTAACACTCATCACCCATCTACAGTGTAGCCGAGCAAGGCGTGCTACACGGCGTGCCGGAGCACCTAGTCTGTGATTATCTCATTTTCTGAACTCAATTTGATTTAAGAAGTCTTTTACGTAAAATTCATATCATGCTAGTTCTATTTTTATACTTTAATAAAATCAGTGTTTCAAAAATGGTAACAAAAATCCTGCAAGGTGTCGTCTGTATTTTAGACAAACTGTCCTTCTAAACCTGTTAAAAACAGTTTAATATGATAATCTCAACTTTCTAACTAATTTTTCAATCTCAAAATTTTATAATTTCAAAATACAATCTATCATAATTTACATTCATCCAAACACTCTCCATAAGAGTTTAATATGTACAAATTATTACAAACCTTAAAGTTTTAGAATATACAAAATTACATAACAAAATGTCAAATACAACTGATAGTCATTACACAATATCCTAAGTCCTACAATGTATGCAGTGTAGTACAGATGACTCTGGACTCTTATGCGGATCTGATGTCTCATCCGGTCGTAGGTCTGCTGGGCTCCCCAACTGTGTCTCTAATACCTACGCGTAGCAAAAGCAACGGGCTAAGCAATTCTGCTTAGTGGTGCCAAATATAAAGAAATATATACTAAAATAAAATAAATGAATTGTTTATGAATTTATGACATCGATATTCTTTGCAGTTGCTGATTCTACTTTTATTTACTAACCTTTCATGTTTGCTAATTTTGGTGGTGCTATATGTCAATAAATTGAATTTAGCTATTTGAATTTAATAATGCTTAAATTAACTGCCCGTATAGCCTATACACTGACCAGACTGGATAAACGGATATACTGGCACTGGTACCTAGTATCTCGGGCCGTCACACCATCGATCACAAAGTATCTCTCGATGTGCAAACAGTGTGGCTAAAAAGCCATATAGTCAATCCAGCGATAAGCCAAGTATAATAACACAATCCGTATAGCCGTAGGCTATTAAAGTCACAATGCGGCTTAATAAGCAGAAAAAACACAGTATGGCGTAAAGCCATTTACAGAATAGTTGTCAGAATCCTATTGGCATGTCAACCTATCCAAACTAGTCAACTAGAGCACATTACAAATTAATTGTTTAATTCTTCATTTTTTTGAGTTTATTAGTTATCATGTAATTCACAAGTCAATGTAAATGTTGACCTTTTTAGGTAATATGGATAAGTTGATCTAGCATCAACATGCCACAATTTGTAATTCAATATGCTGCCAATATAGTGCAATTTACCATTTTCACAAGTTGACATTCATTGTCAAATTACTTCAAGCTTCATTGTATGTAAATGTCAAATTTTCAGTTTTAGTGTGTTAGATTGGTATAGCTTAATGTCCTATTTCTCTTGGTTTTTAGCTTCTGGTCAAAGAAGCAAAATTGTAGCTCTATGTCTTATTGAACTTTTAGCACAAATTTCAGGTCATTCTGGGTTGTATAGACCAAGATATAGTCAATTTACTAAAACTGGACAGATTGCATCTTTAGTGCAAAATTTGATCAATATTAGGTCAAATTCAGTTCTGGCAGTATTGGTACTTGAAATTGGGCAAGCAATTTGACTTGGTTCTGGCCATTTCTGGGCTTTGATGTCTTCATAAGAATTGTAGCTCTATGTCTAAGCTTTCCATGGTAAAACTTTTAGGTCATTTGGATCTGTTTTGAGTGAGTTATGGTCATCTTAGTGACTATTGTTCATATGGTCAAAAATCTGGGCTTGCACTTACCAATTCCAGATTATGTTATTTTTAAGGTCAGTTTCCAGGCAGAATTTTGACAACATTTCTACATGAAAGTTGGCCTATTTTGTGTCTATTTTCACCTCCCATTGGCCTCATATCAATTGGGGTTACCAATTGTCACTTATGGTTCAATTTACCTACTGCCTTCACAACACAAAATCTGCACACAAAGAATACTTCCAAATGACACTTCTCCTCCTCCCAAAACTACAAATATACAATCATAACACTTCTATACCATTCATCATATCTTAATCATGTCCATTTGGATAGAATATACAAGTGCTCCATGTACATTATATAACCCTAATTTGCAAAGTTAAATTCAACATAATATATACATAAAAACACTTGATTATAACATATACCTCCCAACCATTACTTCACATACATTGCCCTTAATTCATCTTCATCATAATTCATCGAGAAAATTCATGAAACCAAACAATGATTCATGAATTTAAAGGCTGCCAAAAGTGGCAGTTTACTAAGATATACAAATTGCTTTCCAAATCTTCAAATTCAAGTACTCAATCTACATATACATGGAAATTAATTGCTACAACTTTAAAATGACTAAATCAACATTATTTTCCATCCATTAGAGGTAAGAAAAACTCAAGCAACATAGGTTCTCATTGCTGCCGAAATTGAACAATACCATAACTCAATAAATTCTTCCATTCTCTTCACCATTCAACTCACCTCAACCTAAACATGAAGTTTACTAAAGCAAGGGAAGGCATTTGGACACTTACTTCTTTTGGAGCTTGCTAAGAACTCACTAAACTTCCTTCTTTTTGCTCCAAGTATGCTACCCAAGGTGTGTAGACAAGGTTTAGTAAAGAGAAGTGTGAGAACCATGGCTTAATGATGGGTTGATGAAGCTTGCAATGTGTGCGGCCATGGAGGTTTTGGTTGAGAGCTCCATTTTGGCAGGAAGAAGATTGTAGAAGAAGAAGATGAAATGAGTGGGATTTGCTATCCCAAAGTCCCATATATGTCCCAAATTAGGAGTTAGTGGAGCACTTAGGTTAGTTTTATTGTTTAATTATTCAAAGTTTCATTATTTGCACATTTACTTCATTTCTTTCACTATTTATATAATGTATCACAATTTAATTTTTTATGACATTTTCAAAGTGTAATACCATTTATTTTTAATGGACATTTAGGTTAAAAGAAAACTCTAGGTGTCAAATGACCAAAATGCCTCGTTTTGGGTTGTATTCCCGATTTTTCGGTAACATCGATTTTTGTCTGTTTCTCGATTTTTCGTTTTTCTTTATACTAATTTATTAAATTTTCTTTGATATTTTTAGTGTAAATTACATTTCAATAAACCTTTAATTATGTCTCAAAATTTAATTCCGAGAGTTTTCTGCAGTCCTGGGGTAGGTAATTGCCTTCGCCATAACTTCTCGGTGCTGTCACCCATCGCTACAGTGCCGGCTCGTTTAACCTAGTTTTTTTTTTTCTCTCTTTCATTTTTCTTTAATTTTTTTGTATTTTATTTTTATTTATTTTATTATTATATGTCTGTTCACTATCACCGAAGTATAGTTCTAGATATCTTGACTTGCTGGACTGACATTAGGTTACCGGAGTAACAGAATGTACAGAACACGTACAGGGAGGATATTATAGTAGTATACCTAATAAATTATTGAATTTCACTTACAGATAATCTATTAAATATAGTACAAAAGATTTTAACAAAACAAATTCATTTTTAGGTTTAATGTAGTGGAAAAAGAATTATTTAAGTATTTTCAATTTAAGTGTATGTGATAAAATATATTTAGAAAGAAATAAGTATTTTCAAAATACTTGCAGAAAATTTGCATGGTGGTGACTTAAAAATTTAATAAACCAATTTTTTTTCAATTGTTAAAAACTTAACCTGTAATAAATTATATATAAATTAAATCATTCCCTGCACAATTAACTTATTTTCTCCATTCACATCGAGGAAATAAAATCATTTCATCAATCACAACTCAAAAGGAGTTTTAACATTTACATTAATTGGAATTAAATGAATTAATATTACAAAAATTTACATTTAAATACAGTCTCAAAGTAATATAACAAAACTTCTTATACAACTGCTCAACTGTCTTAACATATGTACATATAGCTATAATTACATCAAAATAAATTACAAGGGTACACCAAATATATATTCCCGAAACACAATCAAAACTCAGCTCTAAATTCAGCTTCCAATAGCCTCACTCAACAGCTCTATCTCTTTTTTCACCTGTGACAGCATACAAAAGCTATTGCTGAGCAGTGAACTCAATAGTGCACAACTAATAATTTAAAATTCAATGTAAAGCATAATTTATCAAAACATATTAAATCACATTTTCTATAATTCATAAAAGCAACCCACTATTTCTCAATCAAAGCAAATCATTTATTCAAATCATATTTTATTTAAATCATCACATTTCCATGAAATCATCATAATATTTTGCAATCATTGACAAAACATTTATTTTTCAATCTTATGTTTATCAAGTAATCATAATTTTTAGGGCGTCGCCAACAATTCACATAATTAGACCCATGACACAAAATTTCCAATCGATACAGTGTTATACACCACGACAAAGCAATCTACAGCGCAATTAATAAGGAGGTGGCTAGCTAGCAATATGAATACTCATCAGAACTCAACTTCAGTAGCAAGCGAGAAGGAGGAACACAATATCAATTTCACCTCATATAATGAGGGACAATTCAAATTGCCATGCCAATTATGATTTCAAAATAAATTCAAATATTTCCATTCAAAGAATCACATTGCAAATCAATTAAATCACATTTTATTCGTCAAATTCCCCTTATGGGGTTGGCAACACACAATTTCTCAAAATACTTCTAAAATCATTCAAAATCGGCCCACCCTCATGCTATAATGATATAAAAGGGCCAACATCCGCCTTTCCACATTCATAATTTCATTTCATAAATTAAAGTTCTCAATTGCAAGACAAATCATAATTCATTTATAATAATTTCATTCCAATAAATTTCAAAGTTAAAAACAAAGAAAAAAGATTAGTTGTGCACAAACCTCAATGGATATCCTTTTTCTTGATTTACTTCTCCTTGCCTTTTAAGGCATCCTTTTCTACTGAAAACACAAAAATAAAGTGTCTCAATACTCATCTCAATTATCTCTAACAGCTAATCAAATAAATACCTAATGTATCCCTAAGTAAATTTTAAAATTTCAATGTATTCTGAGTTCAGGGTAGTACTGGACTCTGACTATGCAACCCCATTTCAACCTAGTTTTAGTTATAATTTGGGAAGATGATCTTAATAAAAGTTATTCCTCTATATCTTAGTTTTATTTTTCTTTTTGAATTACTCAATTTGGAGTTTTGGATCTCAAGTTATGGCTAAATTACTAAACACTATTCTGAATGTCATATCCTGAAATTTCGGGTTTTCAAGATTTGTATTTTAACTTTGCATTCTATATCCGGGCATCTTAAGTTCATAATTTGGCCTTGCTCCCTAAAACAATGTTTTAGGTCTTTATCTTAGGTTTCCAAATCATTTTGAATCACTTCAATTAGAGTTTTGTAGAGGAATTTATGACCTGATAACCATTCAAAGGTCATAAGGCCAATTAGCTAAGGTGCAGGAATTCCAGATTTGGGATTCCTGACTTATTCCAACAATTCCCCCACCTTGCCCTATAAACTGGGTTCTGGTTAAAACATAAAGTTCTTAGTTATATATCTTATGAGAATTTTGGCTTTAGAATTACTACATTTGCAGTTTTATAGCTCAAGTTATGGCAATTTGCCAAAACTGGTCTAATGCCTAATCCTTCACATTTTCCAGGTTTAGTCCAGAATCTGGGCAGATTTGCTGGACTAACTTTGTCTAGCAATTTGATTGGATGAGGGTCATAATTTGACTTCATGATCTCCATAGGAATTGTTCTCCTATGTCTAAGGTTTTCATTGGTTCAAGAATCACCTAATTTGGAGTTTCCTAAAGTGAGTTATGCCTAATTTACTAAGTACTATTCATATGGTCATTTTCTCTAGGTCTAGAATTGGTAACCGGATTTAAGCCTAATTTGAGGTATCCTATGGTCATTTTCTGGGCAGGGTCTCCATGAAAATTCTAACATTATGTCTTAACTTTTATCTCCAATTGGTTTCACACCAATTGGAGTTAAGTAGCTCAACTTATGAGCATTTAAGTGCACTGGACACAAGTGTCTAGAATTCCAGGCCTAATGCACCCTATCCAATTCATCACTTCCCTCACCAAAATATTGTCAATTCACACTCAAGGCACTTCAAATGACCATAATTTGCCATCATAAACACTAATTGCACTTCATACAATAAAAACCTAATTTCCACCAAACCCTAATTACTCATTTTCCAAATTCATGCAAGTTCATGTAACCTCAACACATCAATCATGTATACCCTTTTATCTAAATTAGAATTCATGTTTAATTGCATCAAATACATCAAAACCCTAAAGTCTCCAAGCTGGATGAAAATCCTACCTTCCCATTCAAGCATGGTTCTCATATTTTCAAGTAATTTCCCATAATCAAACTTAATTCAAAGCATCTGAGCTAATTAAGCTTGAGAGGAAGCTTACCTTTAATGGAGCTTTTCAATCTTCCCAAATTCTTCAAATTTCTTGAATTTCTTTCTCACAATCTTCAAATCAAGGGTTAATTAGAGGTTTTCTAATGATAGACTATGGGATTTATGGGAAAAATTCAAAGATTTAAGAGCTCAAAATGGTTAACAATGGAGGAAATGGGTGAGAGGGAGAGAGAGAAAGGAGCCAGCCGAGGGGCTGAGGAAGAGGAGATTTTTTTGATTTTAATTTTTTCTTTTGTCTCTTTATAGATAATTATCCAATAATTAAATAAATAAAATTTTAATTTTAATTATTAGTATTATTATTTTTAATTCAACTTATTTGATTCCCTATGTGTCGCTTTCTTAATTTCCTACACATATTAATTAATTTAATCTCATTCTAATATTTTAATCTTGCTCATTTTTAACAGACCTTTAGGTTAAAAGTCAACTCTTGAAGTGAATTGATCAAAGTGCCCCTCATCGGGTTATAGTTTATCTTTTTTCATAATACCCGATGAATCCTTGGTTTATGATTCACTTAATTGTACTTCTTCTCTTTTCATTTCTTTGATTTTCAAAGTCAACTTTTGAAGTGAATTGATTAAAGTGCCCCTCATCGGATTATAGTTTATCTTATTTCATAATACCCGATGAATCCTTGGTTTATGATTCACTTAGTTGTACTTCTTCTCTTTTCATTTCTTTGATTTTCAATTTTCCCAAAATTTCTAAATTAATCATTGATTAAGGATTCTATAGAGTTCCATGTGAATTTAGGATAGCATCTGATGTTGTAGTCACTTCCCCTGTAGGTCATCTATCTTCGGGTCTCAGGCTCATTTAACCTATTTGTACTCCATTTTTCTTATTTTCCTCCAATCTCATTTGATTTTTATCAATTTAATTTATAACTTCTCTCTATAATTTAATTATAATTCTCAATATTTTATTGTTTGAGCAGAGCATTAATCATCGGAATAATGTACAAAACTTTTTAATTTGAGGGCATTACAGAGACAACATCAAGATAAGTGTTTTTTTTTTCCTCTCCTTTTTTTTTTTTTTTGCCTTCTTCACCTCCTCCTTCTCCTTTTTTCTGCTTCTTTTACTTCTCTTTCTTCCTTCTTCTTCTTCTCCTCCTCCTCCTCCTCCTCCTCCTCCTCCTCCTTCTCCTTCTCCTTCTCCTTCTTCTCCTCCTCATTCTCCTTCTTTTGCTTTTTCTCTTTCTCCTTCTCATCCTCCTTCTTCCTTCTACTTCTCCTTCTCTTTTTCTCTTTCTCCTCATCCTCCTCCATCCTCCACCTTGACCTTGACCTTTACTCCGCATTCTCTCTCCTTTGTCTAGTGTCCACAGATCCACCCTTTCAATGTCATTTCTATCGTTCCCATTTCTCCCTACTTTCTCAAGCTCCTTTCTTGGGCAACTTTTCTAGTATTAGTCAATCTCTCTGTAAGGATTTCTGATAATGACTTGCACATTCAAACAGCCCAAAAGCTATAATAATTTTCTCGGTTTGAACTTTTAATGCAACACACAAATCCAATTACTAGAGTCTTTGAGTCGGAAAAAGCGCAATTGCTAGAGTTTTGGATGATACTTGTGCATTCTCCTTGCATGATCAATGGCCTTAGGCTATTTAATTAGTTATAGTGAGGATTAAAATATTACTTATTTTTTGGTTACTTATTACAAAAATTAAAGCTTTAAATTTGTGTGATTTCATTTTTTGTAAATAATTTTTTAATATGTAGTTTCTGAGTAAGTGAAATTAGTCATGGGTTTCGTGTTGATTCTTTGAGAATTTAATGGTTTATGCTTTGATATATTTATTTTTTTTCATCTTTTTTTGATAATGTATATAAAAAAATATAATTTTTTTATAATTCCATCATAACTGGATAAATAATAAAAAAATATTTTAAAGAAAAATTATTAAGATAAAATACACATTTAATGAAGAAAAATCACTCAAATGCTGCATAATATAATAAAAAAAGTAAATACACACATAATTAAGCAAATTTAATAAATAAATTAATAAACACAATAATAAAATACATTATAAAATAATGATATGAAAAAAAGAGAAACAAAATATTTGAAATAAAAAAATTAAAATAATATTTTACACTAATAGAATAAATTAGTAAATTTATGCAATTTTATTGTAATACTAATAGTACATAATATGTTATATTTAATTATTAAGCAATTATACAATTAACAATACATTGCTTTGAAAATTGAAATTTATAATAATAAATTATTTTAATCCTAATAATAATAATAATTTTTTAAATAGTAATATATAGCATCGACATTTAATGTGACATATTTATTGAATAAGAAATTATTACTAAATGATATTGTTAGACCTAGATGTGTTAGCCCATGTTTTGATGATAATAAACAATTAATATGTTGGTAATTATATTGAAAGTGTTTGTGATGAGTTTATAGGCCCCAAAATTTAAAATGCCAAATTGCTTCAAATCAATATTGAAATAGAGCAAGAAATGGAAGTAACCTCTTGTGGGACCATAAAATATAATTTTTGTTTATTTTTATGTCTTGTGAATCTCATTAAATTGCTTGTATTGGCTTAAGTTTAGCTGTTAGAAATTTTTGCTTAACTTTGTTTGTTCACCTAATTCTTGACTAAGGAAGATTTAAATTAAATTTTCACTTTTGCTATAATGCAAAATTGTTTTTGAGAAGTGTTTTAGTTGAAAAATATATTGAATTAGCTCTTTAAGGCTTCAAATAGATCAAAATTTTGATTTTTGGGTCAAAAGTTATGCTTTTTTCAAATTTTTGGGAAAATAAAATAGAATAAACTTCAGCAGCTGAAGTTAACTTTTCAAAAATGAATTTTTGGTAGAAAAAACTTCGGCAACCAAACCTGGGTTTCTAAAAGTCATTAGAATGTGTTTTTAATGGTTGAACATCTATATTTGCATTTCATGTATCCCCAACGATTATTTTCTTGCTAAAACTATGAATAGGAGGTGTTTATGATTAAGAAGAAGTTACAATAACCAATTATTTGTAAATTTATTATGTTCTAAACCATTTTTACTCTCTCTCCTAGAATTTGAGCCATAGCAATTAATTCTTTAGAGCTTGATTTTCAACTATAGTTCTTTGTGTATTGAGATTAAAAGTGAGGTTGTTGAGTATGTTAGTTGTATCAAGAATGTTGTAGAGCATTAAATTGTTCTTGTGTGAAAAAAGGGCTTATAAAAGAGCTAGGGTTTGCTCTCAAGGACTGTAAAAGGTTTGATCTTCACCCAAACAAAATAGTTTATGGAGTTAACTCTTAAGGAGGGCCTTGAGGAGATGAAGGAGGCTTGGGATAGCTGAACCTCTATAAAATTCTTATATTCATCAATATTCTCTTTCACCTTCTTTATGCCTTAAATTTTTAAATTTCCATTCTAAGGTTCAAATTTTAATTAGAACTCAATTCACCCCCCTCCTTTGGGTTGCTTAAGGGATAATAAATGATATCAGAGCTATTCTCCATCATACAAGATTTAATCATCTTAAAGCAAATATCAAATGGCAACCTTTAATGCCTGAAGGTCAATTAGTGGTAAGACCCCCTCCCCCTCCCTTTTTTATGGTAATTACTTTCTAAAAATAAAATGCATTATTTTCTTAAATCAGAAGTGTATTTGCGGGATATTGTTGAGAATGGTCTTTTTACTCCCACTAAGATAGTAGATGGAAATAGTGTAGCCAAGATTAATGGTGAGTGGAGTGAAGCCAAAAATAGAAGAGCAGCCCTAAATGACAAAACAATTCATGTAATATTTTATGATATTAGTAGAAGTGAGTATAATAAGGTGTGTATGAAGTCTACTGCAAAAGAAATTTGGGATGCTTTGGTAGTCACTCATGAAGGTAAAAGCCAAGTGGAGTAGAATAAGATGGATTCCTTAATCTATCAATATAAGTTGTTCAAGATGAAATCAAATGAAACTATTAGTCAAATATACAATAGATTTGTGCAAATCATTGGTGGAATCAAATCACTTAGAAAGAAATTCACTAATGAAGAGCTTGTGAAGAAGATCTCTGAAGCCTTCCCAAGGAGTGGCTACCAAAGGCGACTTAACTCAAAGATGCCAAGGATTTAAGCAATTTGCAACTTAATGAGCTTTTGGGAAATCTCATATATTATGAGATGTCTCTAAAAGGGAACAAGTAGAGGGGTCACCAAAACTAAGAAGAACATAGCTGTAAGGGTCTCCTCTGAAAACTCAAGTGATGATGATGAAGAATTCAATGAAGAAAAGATGGCATTGGTGTCACACCTTACCCCTCTGCAAGACATAACATGATCCCGTAGAATACCTAATGAACTACCGTACTTCACCTACCGATAACTCATTAAGTACCCTACAAGTGATTTTAAAATAATTTTCTTATTTTTGTTAAGTGGTGAGCAATTTCTAATATGTATTTAAAACATTTAATTCAAGTTGAAAACTAGTTAAAACTTTTGGCCTGTTTTATTTTTATGCAAATTTTTTAAAATTTTGTGATTAGTTTATATTTTGAGAAAATAGTTCTTCAAATACCTGTAAAAAGCACTTCTAAAAATGTTTTCTCAACAACTACGTCCATTTCACAATCAAACTCAATCCATTTCAAAAAGTCCATAATCATTTCAATCAATTTCTCAAGTTCAAAATTCAATTATCCTCAAAATACTAGCAATACATTTCATTCAACTTAAATAAAATAGTTCCACTCATGTTTCATTAGAGACAAAACAATTTATATACATCCTTTCAAAATTTACATCAAAGAAATACAAACTAAACTTTATTTCAAACTTCATACAAATTTTGTACAAGCTGCTCAAGACCCATTTACATGTCCATACATTTATGTGCAATACATACATCAACAGAAATTTTTACAATTAGGGTATAAATTATGCAGATGACTTCAAGTGATAGATCCTCACACCTCGTGGCTCAATCTGTAACTCCTCTAGTATCTAACCCTTGGTAAAATTTCAGGTCATTTAGACCTTCTAGCTCAGTTATGACCTAAACACGATTCTTGTTCATGTGTCTTTGTTCATCTGTGATTTTCAAGTTTGGTCGGTTTGTTCACTAGGTTTTGGTCACTTTTTGGCATGCTTCCTAAATGAAAATTGTGTCATTTAGTGCCTATTTTCATTCCCAATTGGTCTCATACCAATTGGACTTGTAAAATTTCATTTTGGTCCCTCAAAGTTGATTTTTGGTCATCTACATACCCAATCAATTTGGCTTTGATTTAAGCACTTCTAACACATAATTAGGTCACAAATGACCATTTCTTTCTTTAAACTATGTCAAAGACATCATTTAGCACTTCTTCACATTCTTAGTCTCTAAACCTAATGTTCAAAACCCTAATTCATGTCATTTGTTGCATTTAGCTAATTAAACACTTATAACCATGCTCTCTTAACTCAATTAAGCTTCCTAACATGTTTAGCTCAAACAAATTTATAGTTTGTCCAACCAAACCCTAGCTGTCCAAAATTCTATATAATCTCTCAACAAATTTTCTTTCCATTTTAAGTTTATTTACAAGCTCAATAAGTTAGAAATGTAATAATTAAACTCAAATTATCAAATTTGATTACTAACCTTTTATGTAGAATTTCTTTTTCTTCAAAACTTCTTCCTTTCTTTTTCTTTTTGTTGTCAAGCTCCTTCCCAAGTGACTAGAACAAGTTTTTGTGAAGCAAGTATGGGAAAAGTTGAGGTTTAGTGAGGGTTTCAAAGCTTGAAGACAACTTTAATGGAGGAATTTCCATGGAGATGAGAGGGAGAGGGAAAGTGACGTTTTGAAGAAGAACTTTATCTCTTTTTTTTTTCTTTCTTTTCTTTTTGTTTTTATGTCTTTAGGAAGACCAAAAATCTAATTAAGTAAATATATTAATTATTATTTTTGTGGCATCATGCATGAGGTCATGCATGATGTCATCACCTTTTGACTTTTCTATTTTCTTCTTTTTTTCTTCTATTTATTTTTCTATTAGTTCTTTAATTTAATTCTCGATCCCGAAGTTTTCTTTTCTCCGATTTTATTTGAAAGTTAGGTCAGGAGTCAGCTCTCGGGGTCAATTGACTAAATTGCCCCTCGCCGGTTCATCTCGGTTTGCAATTAATTTCATATTTCTTTCTGCTCCCTGACCTTATTATTTGACTGGCTTAACGGTTCTTTTAGTGATTTTCTCTTTTCCACTATGTTTGTAAGGGTCCTATTGACCGCGGCGTCACATTTTACGGTTCGAAATTTGAGTTTAAAATGACTTTGCAGTCATTCCCGAGGTCATCCATCGCTGTGACTCTCGGCTCGTTTAACTTCTTATGTTCTGTTTTTCTTATTTATACTTAACTAATTGGCAATTACTAATTATTTGTGTTTATAGCTTATTTAGTTGTCTTAAGTGTGGTTCTAATCCTCTTAATTGTCCGGTCCAACTCCGGTCACTGAAATAGTGAAATATACCAGGCTATACAAATAGGGGTGTTAGAATTGGTAATAAGGAGAATAAGAAAAATGCTCTTCTAGAGCAAGAAGTTTATTCCTAAGAGGAACTTTAAGATGGAGAAAGATGAATCCAATAAAAAGGATCTAATCTTTGCCATGAATGCAACAAACTGGGCCACATCAAATTAAAGTGTCCCAAGTTGAATAAGTCTTTCAAAAAGTTTAAGTAGAAGGCACTCAAGGCAACATGGGATGAATTTAGTAACTTTGAAGATTAGGGGACCGGTGATAAAATTGCTAACATATGCTTTATAGCAATGGAAGAAAGCTTTAGTGAGGTAACTTTAAATGATGATATTGTTAAATTTTCTTATAATGAATTAGTTAGTGCTCTTAAGGTATGAATGATGAACTCAAGTTGAGTCATAAGAAAAATAAGCTTTTGAAAAGTGAGTTAATTGGCTTGAGAAAGAAGAGTGAGGTCTTATCTAAGGATTCTATGCCTTTAGAAGAGCTCTCACTAGAATATGAGAAGCTTAAAAATGAAATTCTTTAACTAAAGACTTCTCTTTCCAAATTTGCTAAAGGGAAGGATAAACATAATGCCACTTCGACTCCCAAATATCTTACAGCATTAAGCATGGCTTTAGCTATAGCATATTGTTCAAGCAATTCCTTACGATACCATATTTGAAAGCAACTAGTTCTAATGCACCTTGTCCTCTAGAGTATAGTCTTATGGTATCTGATCCTAAAACACAAGAGCTAAAAGCTTAGTGGCAATTCACTAGAAAGAATTCACATGAACATCATGTCACTAGACAAAATGTCCATAGGATAACCACACATAGGAAATTTACATATATATAAAACTTCCACAGGGGATATGCCACTAGGTATCATAACCATCACATTCACACTGCCTCTTGCTCTCATTCTCATGATGGGCATAAAAATAATGGTTACATGAGACCTTATGCATATTCATATATATATATATATAGACCAAGAATAAGAAAGTTTAATAGTCATTATCATTATTATGGAAAGTTTGATCACACCAACTATATCGTGCAATTAACAAAGTCCATCTTATGTATGGTAAAGTCTTTGACTTTGATGATGGTGGAACTACTAGCGAAGGAAGCGGAAGCATGTTGATTAGTTCATTAGAGCATTGAATTTCAAAAATTTCTTCTAGGGTTACATATATCATACCACATCTCTTATGTGCCTAATTATTTCAATGCTCAATTGCATATTAAAACACTTTTAATATGTATTAGGATTTATATTTTCCATTTAAGATTGTGAATTAACAAATTAATTCATTTAAACCCTAGTTTAAAAGAGGAGTTAGAGCACTAACCTCTTTGATGCACTATGGATGTAATTGGCACCTTTAGCAAGCACCTAGGACCCCAAGTGTTGTCCATCTAGCTTGTCCACACTAAGATCACTAATGGGAAGCCCCCAATTTGCTTCTCAAGCCTTTTCAACCAATTATAAATTGGGTTCTTACCTTTAGAGAGGTTGTATGTGTGTATAGGACACTAGAAATAATTTCTAGCAATTTTAATTCAAAGAAATTTGGGCAATTCTCTTTGAATTAATGAGAAAAGAAGAAGAGAAGAGGAGAGCTATATGTGCATCCACCTTTAGGAGAGAATAAGAGTGTGAGTGCTTCTTCTTTTCTTTTCCCTTTATAATTAGGTCATCACTTAAACCCCTTGCCACATGTCATCACCACATTACATCTTAATTTTAATTGACTTATTCACATTAAGCCAAGTATCGAAGCTAGATTTAACCTTGACTTTGATCACCTTGCATGATAGGAAAACAAATGGCAAACTTATATGATGCCACGTGTCACCATCTCATGGTGCCACATGTCATACAATGAAATGACCAAATTACCCTTATGTTATAATTTTGAGTTCTCAACCCCAAATCATTATTTATCCTCTTCTAATCAATTTATATCAAATATAAATTAATTAATTAATCTCCATTAATTAATTTTTCACAATTAAATTCATATTTAAAACACTTTAAATATAAATTTAACTTATATTATACATTAAATAAACTAGATTTGGTTTCAAGTCATGCTAGGGACTTTGCAATCTTATTGCAAACTAAACTTATTTAATTAATTAATTAAACTCTTTAATTAATCAATTAAATCACATTTTACTTGGTGATTATCATGTGTATATGTGTGACTTATTAGACTCATCACTAATTGGCAATGAGATATGATATTAACTCTTAATATCATCAGAACTCTTTCTTACAATAAATAATTTCTCTAAATCATTTTAGGCATCTCATAGACCATGGTTGACACCTAGCATAGCGTGCTATGGCCACCTAATTAGTAACAAGGAATACCTTTAAATGAACCTATAATCATATGTTACCATGCACTAGAATCTCTCTGTTACAAAATCCCAATTCGAGCTAGAGTCATGGTTTATGTCAAACCCTATTTGCTATGAATTTTATGTTCTCTTTTAATTTCAATTCTTGATTAATTAGATTTTCTTGTCAGAAACTCTTTTCTGACTAAATCTGTTTGTCCTGGCAAGGAACTTGAAACATCAAGAACAATTAAATGAATATAGGACTTTATCCCTATTTACTTAGGGTATGATTCCATCTTGATCAACACCTATCTCCATATATAACTACTAGGAACCAACACATGCCCATATACCCATACACAGTAGAAGTATAAAAGCAGTATCAAACTCAAACCACCTATATACAAGATAACTGTGTTATCTCAGGTCTAAAGATTATATGCACTAACATGACATATGACAATACATTGACAAGAGTAAACTCCATGTGCTTGTCATATCGTCAACAGTTCGACCTACTTATCATGTATAAGTGCCTATTATGTTTGTTATCTGGCATGAGACTCACCATTCCATCTTATGTATATCTCATATAAATACCTTGGGAACAAACATGAATACAATCTTTCTGGATAAGTCATATCTTGTGTGAAGTATCCTCGATTGTGAACTAATTTATGATACTTTGTGCTAGAAATACAATCACTCATATTCTTAATAACTTAAGAATAGAATTTCTAATAAAATATCAATTGACCTTTTTTATTACACATAAATATATTATGTAAATGGAAAAGTGAAATTTCCTTTTATTAATAAAATATATACAAGATACATATTAAATGATATGCTCTAGGACATATTACTAACAATCTCCCACTAGCACTAAAGCTATTTATTATAATATCTTAGACCCATCTTTCAAGATGTTGGTCTAGCGAGCTTGTGACCTAGGCTTAGTGAATGGATCGATTGGATTTTCAGCGATGCTATTTTCTGTATGGCTACATCGCCTTGCGAACTATCTTTCTAATAATGTGGTAACACCTTTCTATGTGTTTGGATTTACGGTGAGGTGGGGTTCCTTATCCAAAGCCTCTTTTGCGACATCGATGCGATGTAATGTACTCGGCCTCTATAGTGGAATTAGCAGTCGTACTCTGTTTGGAACTCTTCCAACTGACTGCTCCTCCATTACAAATGAACACAAACCCAGAGGTAGACTTTTTATCATCTATATCTGATTGGAAATGAGAATCAGTATAAGCATCCAATTGCAAGTTACCACCTCCATAAATCAAGAATAAATCCTTAGTTCTTCTCAAGTACTTAAGGATGTTCTTGTGACTATCGATGTTCTAAACACGGATTGAATTGAAACTGCTAGTCAAACTAACAGCACATGCGATATCTAGCCTAGTACACAACATTGCATACATCAAATTTCCAATAGCCGAAGCATATAGAATCCTAGCCATTTTATCTCTTTCTTCAAGTGTCTTTGGAGACATCTCTTTAGAAAGGTGGATACCATGTCTCACTGGTAATAATCCTCTTTTGGAATCAAGCATGTTAAACCTCTTTAACACCTTTCCCAAGTATAGAATTTGGAATAAACTAATTATTCTTTTTGCTCTATCTCTATAGATGCGAATCCTAAGAATATAGGTTACCTCCCCTAAGTCTTTCATGGAGAATGTATTTGACAACCATACCTTCTGATTGTCAACATACTTATGTCATTACCTATCAACAGAATATCATCTACATATAAGACAAGAAAAGTGACAGTACTATCACTAACCTTCTTATATACACATGGTTTATCTACATTTTTTATAAAACCAAATGCCTTAGTGGCTTCATCAAAATGGATGTTCCAACTCCTCGAAGCTTGTTTCAACCCATAAATGGATTGCTTTAACTTGCATACCTTGGAACCATCTTGGGATTCAAAACCTCTAGGTTGTTCCATGAAAATGATTTCATCAATGTATCCATTGAGAAAAGCTGTTTTGACATCCATTTGCCAAATCTCATAATCATAGTATGCAGCTGTTGCTAATATAATCCTAATTGATTTAAGCATGGCAATAGGAGATAAAGTCTCCTCATAGTCAATTACTTGCCTTTGGTTAAATACTTTAGCTACTAGCCTTGCTTTATAGGTCTTTACTTTTCCATCAGAACCAATTTTCTTCTTGGAAACCCATTTATTCCCTATAGGTATATTACCTTCAGGTGGGTCAACAAGATCCCAAACTTGATTCTTATACATGGAATCAATTTCGGATTTCATAGCTTCAATCCATTTTGAAGAGTCTATATCTGATATAGCTTCTTCATAGGTAAGTGGATCATCTACATGATCTACTTCTTCATGAAGTAAACAACTCTTGTTCATCTTCATGAAGAAAACCATATCTCACTGGTGGGTAAGATATCCTGGTCTATCTGCGAGTAATTATTGTAGATGTTTCATCAATAAGTGTAGGTTGACTAGATGGATCTATATCCATTTGATCTGTTAGTTGGTCAGAATTCTCCAATTCTAACTCTATTTGCCTTCCTTTGCCTCCTTCTTGAATAAGCATTGTTCAAGAAATATGGCATCTACGCTTACCACAACCTTTTGTGATGTAGGCAAATAAGAATAATATCCAAAACTTTCTTTAGGATATCCAACAAATCGACCAATTTCTGATCTGGTTTCCAATTTATCAGTGTTCAACTTTTTGATATAAGATGGATAACCCCAAATCTTAACATGCTTAAGACTTGGTTTTCTTTCATGCCATATCTCATAAGGTGTGGAAGAAACTGATTTTGATGGAATCCTATTCGAATATGCAAAGTGATTCTAATGCAAATCCCTAAAAGGAGATTGACATATCGTTATAGCTCATCATACTAAGTACTATATCTAATAAGTGCGATTTCTCCTTTCGGATAAACCATTCAATTATGGCGTTCTGGAGAGTCGGTGAGAAACAATGCCATGCTCTTTCAAGTATTCATCAAATTCGGTGCCAAGTATTCACCTCCACGATCTGATCGAAGAGTTTTAATACTTTTTCTTGTTTGATTTTCTACTTTAGATTTAAATTCTTTGAACTTTTCAAAGGATTCATGTTTGTATTTCATCAAATACAAATACCCAAACCTTGATTTATCATCGATAAAGGTAATAAAGTAATGAAAGCGCCTCTAGCCATTTCCTTAAATGGACCACATACATCACTATGTATTAGCTCCAAAATATTTTCAGCTCGTAGTCCTTGTCCAACAAAGGGTGATCTAGTTATTTTGCCTTGAAGGCAGGATTCACAAATTGGAGTAGGTTCAAAACCTAATGAGGATAAAATCCCCATTTTCTCGACTTTGTAATCCTATCTTACGCAGCATGACTTAATCTTAAGTGCCAAAGATATTTTAAACTTGAGTTGATTTTCATCATGGCATTGCATTCTTTTAGATTGCTTGCATTCAATTTGTGTTTATCATTATTATCCAAATAATAAAGACCATCATACATATAACTGAGTCAATATATTTATTTCCAAAATAAATATTGCAAACATCATCTATGAAGTGAAATTCATAACTATTTCTAGTCAAACTAGATATAGAAATGATGTTCTTAAAAGCATCGAGCACATACAAAATATTATTCAAATACAAAACATGTCACACATGTAAAAGATTTAGATCCTATGGCTAAAACTTTGCGGTTGAGCCATCGCCAATCTGAGTCTAACATCTTGAACATGCAAGTACTCTTGTTTGCTAGTTCTGCATTTCATAAGAAATGTGAGAACTAACACTAGTATCTAAAACCCAATTTGTAGATGAACTATGAGTATCATCGGCATCTAAATAACAAGATATAGACATACCTTACGAAGGTGTATCCTTCTTGTCCTTGAGAAGCAAGATACTATGGGCAGTTCCTTTTCGATTGCCCATCCTTCTAGATGAAAACACATTCCTTTGCCTCCATCGACTTTGGTCTTCCTTTACGTTTGGCTATTATCGACACCATATTTTGGCGATCCCCAAAATCAATAAAACTTTGAAGCCGATCCAGTACTAAGTCTCCTTTGGATGACTAATCACATTTAGATCCCTCTTCGATGGCGATCACAATTCGATCTCTCCTCACAAAGAATTAAATCAAATTGTTAAGTTCTAGCATTAGTCAAAGCTTTGCAGTCTATCGCTCACGATCTCTCAAACCCATTGCCGAAACTTCGGACCCATCAAATATATTCCTAATAAGCGAAATGAGCTAGCACTAGATCTTTTCTTACTAGTTTTATTGCGATCTCCTTTTCAAAGATTAAGAGCTAAGGTTTTGGTTCGGTTTAATGAGGATTAGATCTTAAGTGTTCAAGTTAAATTTTCAATTTTAATCAAGTCCCATTCAGCATTTCTTCCCCACCAGATCTCATGTTTATTGTGCTTTCAGATCTCTTATACTTAGATTAATAAGTGCGTTTAGTTCTTGTTCCACTATGCTCATACAATCAAATACTTAGGCAATTCAGAGATTTTCCAATCACATCCATTCATTGAACAAAGAGACATTCCATTTCATTTCATTTTTGTACAAGCTATTCGGTGGAGGGTCACCCCAACCCGATTTACATTTTATTCCTCTCTCTCTCACCCTCGGCTTCCTCCTCACTTTGTCCTCATAGTCGCCCTCGGGGCCAGTCGGCCATCGAGAGAAGTCTTCTTACAGGTGCAGCAGGTTCGGCCAAGAGATCCTTGTGAGCATTCACATAGGCTCGCTATTCCGTCACCATTTCTTCATCTTTCTCCTTAAGCTCCTCGTCTTTCTCCTTGAGTTCCTCGATGAGTTGAGTGACTGGCGACCGTTGGCTGAAGTGCACGGACTTCTCAGAGCCGATCCCTTCGGCGAACATAAGGTATTCGGCGACTTGTCTTCATAGTACTTGCCGTCCCTCAACTTGAGGTATATAATCGGCGGATGAGAGTTGGGATCGGAGGAAGCCACTTCTGATTTTCTTCCGATCTCCTTACCCGACCCGAACCTTTTCCCAAACCATGATGCGATTCACGGGCACTCCACGTTTAGGCTCATAGATTGAGTCAAGATATCATCAAGGTACATTCGAGGATAGCTTTGTCGATCCTCGAAGGAAGATGGAAGACCCCAAGACTTAGGCAAAGCAGGGTTCTCGACGATCAGGTTATTCTTGAGGACTCGATTAGCTTTTGGCGCCACGAGAAGAGGTCCTCCCGAAGATTGAAGGACCCCTTTCCGTGCTTGGAACAAGCTGCAAGAGCCGGGTGCTCTTTAATCAAGGAGGAGATCGGACGGCTTGGCCGGCGAATCCGAAGGTTGGCGGGTCCCCTTGTACTTCTCGATTCATGACCGGTGTTGAAGCATTTTGAGCGTTTCATCTCCTTTATTTTCGGAAGATCTCTTTGTCCTTCTTTCGCTTCCTAGAACCCTCACCACCAGCCATACCGCACAAAGAAAAGGTCGGTGAGATCGCTAAGGTCACGAGTGAGATATAGAAAATACCAATGCGAAGTCGAGAGCGGAAGTTAGCGGTCTTGGCGGTGGCGATTGAATAGTCCAATGGTGCGGCTCGGCGATCACGCATCCAAACAAGAATACTTTTGAGTGGCGGCGACTCTTGAGATCCATCACTATTAAGCTTTTCTCTGGTTGAGTGTATGCTTGGAAGCAAAGGCCCACGGTACCACCGGCTACGGAAGTCCTCAAGCGGCTCGGATCTTTGCTCCTCGGAATGAAGAAGCGGTTCTTCCAATTCTTAAGGGATGAGGCGGATCGGAAAAGAGCCCGCAATGAGGCCGCTGAAAGAACCGATGTTCGTCATCCTTTGCGAGTTAGTGCATGCGGCTCGGCGAACACCTTAGCCGTAAGTCGATTCCCTTAGCTCGGCATAGACCTCGGAAGGCTACCAAGATCCGCCACGAGTTAGGGTGAATTTGAGCAATGCGGCTCGGTGAAGTTTTAGGACCTCCTTATAGAAGTCATCTAGAGGAACCGAAGGCCGGCCTTTAGCTGTTTCTCGTACACCATAACCATGTCATTCTCTTCAAAGGTGATCGACACAAAGATTGCGTGGCACTTGATTGCTCGTCACGAATCGGGCGAGATGTTGTATTCTTGGCTAAGCGATTGCGGATCAGTTCTCGAAGAACCGACGGTAGCTCGTCTATAGGGAGAGTCTCCCTCCACAAAAGCAGTGCACGCCTTGATGGTATGATCATTAGAGTGAGCGGAGACCACAGGGGTTGGGTTGCGTGCTTGGCCCGACTACCTCTTCTTCATCGAGCGACCATGAGAACTAAATGGAAGGAGGGCTCGCGCTCTCGACCTTCGACACGCTCATTTTCAAAGGAAATAAAGAACTTAAACTAAAAGAAGATCAAAGCCCTTCAGAGATGCGATCGGCGTCGGAAGAACAGGAAAAATGAGAGAACTTGAAGTTGTGAGCAAGAGGCGAAAATGGAATGAGAGAGCAAATGGCTAACCCCCATCCCTATTTATACTAGTCAGAGCATTTAATGCTCACGAGGTTCCATGCGATGCATCGGTTAGCGGATTAGCGGTGTTACGACCGTCTCTCGAACATTAGAGATCGGTTAATTGGAGATCGGCATAATAAGTTGAATATTTTGAATAAAGGATCGATTAAAGTCATTTTGTTAGGAACGATCGGACAAATATATCGAGATCGGAAAATAATCAATAAGATAAAAATTGGAGAAATAAGATTTTTATTTCCAAAAGATCGGATTACATCATTAGGGCGATCTCTAGGGATCGGATTACAATAAAGTTCTAACTACATCATTTGGGCGATCTCTAAGGATCGGAATACATTGGAGATCTGATCATATCAAAAGGCCGATCTAAGGATCAGTTTGTAACTGATCCCAAGGATATTGCCGACCGGATGCTTCATCCGCTGTCGGAACACCCAATGTGGGAGAAGCGTGTGCCGGAACACTCAATGTGATGAGAAGCGAATGAACTTCGATTGAAGCGACTTCGATATCGGTACAACGAGTCCGCAATACTGGTCGGTCAAATCCGTTCTCTCACCATCGTCGATTAGGGTTATGCGATCAGGGATCGTAAATTTTCGATCGGTGGTTAAAGAAGCTCGCCGGAAAGGGATCAAAAACCACAATCACGGCGGAACTTCCAGGAGCAACTAGACGGGAAAGTAAGAAAGGAAGAGAGGAAAATCAGATGAAGAAATGTCTCATCAGCGGGGTATATATAGGGAAAATGAGCATTTATCGTGAAGCGAAAAGCGGCTTGAGAATCGAGGAGCAATTAATGCTTTGACCGGACGGACCTAAGGAAGGGAAAGATCGGAATAATAGCTCGTATGATGGGAGAACAGCATGAAAGATCTGAAAGAACATGTGAAAGAGATCGAAAGAGGAGGATCGGAAGGCAAAAGAATAAGACAAATCCCAAATAACCGTCGTCGAATCAGGCGAGGTAGTTAAAAGCGTTGCGAGAGATCTCCACCGCGCGCTAAGAATGCGCGTAATCTTGGCAGTGCGGGTATGTCGCAGCGATGTACATCCCAATCTCCACCGTTGATCCCCCTTGTAAGGACAAACCGGAACCCTTGGATCAAGAGAGAAGCGACAATACGGCGTCTTTCGCTCTTAGACCTTAGATCGTTAGGACAAGAAGATCAGGGACCGTCAGTTGAAAGAAGAAAGGACAAGCGTTACGAAGAGGGATCTCAGCCATTCATTTTGATTCTCTTTAATTCCTGGACATCCGATCATGTCCTTCAAAATCTTGACCCTCCATCTCCCTCAACATAAATCCTGACCCTTCACGGGGAGCGCCCGATTCCTATAAATACCTGCATGAAAAAGCATTTCAAAGAGGGCGGACGGACAAAAGAAATTTATTATTATAGTGGAAGAACTGCGAAAACTTCATTCGATTTGTTATTCCGCTACTTTGAAGTGTTGATTGGAAAAACTTTTGAAACTAGTTTTCTGAAGTGTTTCTTGAAAAGGATTCTGAATACTGGAACTCTACATTTCCAGTTTGTTCATTATCTGGTCACACCCTCACTTTCAGCCTTTTATCACCTCTATTTTCATTCCCACTATCTAAGCTAAACTTCATTCCACTCGACTTTTATCTTAATCTGATTATATATTAGATAAGCTCCCTTCAATTCCCGAACATCGCTCAGGCTAATCAGTCCAACTGTCTTATCTCTATTGCCACCAGTAGCTATTTGATGTAGATTTGGCTCCTCACGGTAAGAGCTCATATTCTTTGTTTTACTAAGTGTTTACATTATTTTTTGCACTTTCTTTGTTCTTCTTACGTATGTGATTTTCTCCAAGTTCATTTTGTGCAAAAGGACCCAAAAGAATGTTACTCTCGAGTTATCTCTTTAGTGATTAGTCCGTCATTTTATTAATCTTCGTCATTTCTGAATGCAAGTTCTCTAGCTCCTAGTAGCTTGTAAATGGTCCGGTAAGACGTAGGTAACTGTAACTTAAGGATCTCTTTTAAAAGAGAGAACCTGAATAACGCGTCAGGAAGATAGCCAAACTATTAGGCTGACGTAAACAGCAATTCGACAAAGATGTCATAAAGTGGAATAAAACCAAAATAAATAAAACAGAATAGATCAGTCATTAATAGATATTGGTAAAATGAATACATGGAAGGTCTGTAAATCAAGTCTAGTTTTCCCCATCTAGCCAAAAGGTATCGAGAAGCCTTATCTGACATCTTTGAATGCGAGAATCCTTAGCTTTAGGCTCTTATGTCATGTATGAAATTAAAATCCGGGAGATCGGAAAAGTCCCTTTGGGCTCTGTTAATCTAAAAGAGATCGGAGGAGAGTTCTTATCCGGTCTCAACTCAAAATTTTAATAACTATTAAATAGAGATCGGAGGAGGGTTCTTATCCGGTCTCCACTTAAAGTTTTAATAAATGACCATTAAAAGAGATCGGAGGAGAGTTCTTATCGGTCTCAACTCAAAATTTTAATAAACATTAAAAAGAGATCGGAGGAGAGTTCTTACAGGTCTCAACCAAAATTTTAATAAGCGTCTAGAGGAGATCGGAGGGCGGTTCTTATCAGATCTCCTCCAAAATTTTAATAAATAAGTTAAAAGAGATCGGAGGAGAGTTCTTATCGATTCTCATCAAACCTTAACACAATCGTAAAATAATCCCAAAACCAAGATGATTCGACACGACTCACTAAGGTTGTCTCATTTACTTGTGTATCTGGGTGATCCAAATTGATGAGAAATCAAATGTTCCTTTAGCCAAAAGGATTAACATTCCCATTCAAGCCCTCTAACTAATTTATAAAGAAGCAAAATTAAATCTACTTACCCTTATTAAGGGACGAGGTGGGTGCCTAACACCTTCCCCACGTTCGGACGAACCTAGAATCTATGTTTTGAAGTGGTTTCATTTTTAATTTATCTTCCCAAATGGTTTTCTTTAGTTTCCCTCAAAACTAAGGTGGCGACTCTCACTTTTCCCACTTGGTGAGTGATCGTCGAGCGACCATAAAATCCTGCGGCGACTTGGTGACTCCAGGGACTTAATTTTAACCGGTCTAGTGGTCAAGTAGATTTAATTTTGTTAGATCAAATTATAGTTAGATGGGCTCATTCGGATGTTTTATACATTAATTATTATTCTTGCTAACTATTTTGTTTGTTTTGCTGTTCTATTTCTGATTACTCTTCATTTCAAAAAAGGGAAAAAGGGAAAAATGGAAAAATAAATCCTGAATTGGGAAGAGGTAAAGGTGTCCCTTCACACCTGAACACTCACACAATGTCCTCACACACTATGGTCCTAACAGACTTTCTTACCCTTTTAGGAAAGTAGGAGGGGGTCATGTAAGCGGTGCAGTGGGTTTTACCCGTTAGTATCAGTGAAGGCTGCTCAAATTGAAACTTCGTTCTATTTACCGTGATACCCATGGAATTTTCCGACAATATCATGGGGGTAGAATGGGGCTCTCATTTCTGATAGGGGCAATTTGGAACTGTGGCTTTTAGAAAATTAGATCTGAGCTAAAAGCCTATCACAATAGGCAGCCAGTAGTAAACTACCTTATAAGATGAAGCTATCCGGATAGGTAGCGCTCACGGTATTAGGAGTCTCCCTACTATAGGACAAAGGGCATACCTCTTACCCTAATGCTTTAATTTCCTTTTGTTCATTTTTTTAAGGGTAATCTTGAATCCTACTAGAACACCTACACATTTTCCTACTTTGATAAATGTGTATGCGTGTCCTCTGTCAATAGTATGATTCAAAATTACCTAATTTATCTTACTAACGAATTTTCACATGAGCATTACCAAACCAAGAGTCTGTAAAGGATAGGCATCATATTTATCATGGCATCCTCGGTCGGTCGTGGAGAAGAAGTTGAGAATGCTAAACTTTGGTCCAAATCGATTCATACTCAGTACCCCACAAAATGATGTTTCAAGGCACATGCTAGCTTACTACCTTCATTAGATCTGGATAAAATTGGAAGTCGAATGAAACGACCTCAAGTGCATCTAATGGATGGAGTACGCTTACCATGAGCTCAAGGAAGAAGAAGGGTTGAAAATGGCTCATAAGTCTTGGGAAAACATCACTCGATGGAGAGATCACTCCAAAGGCCCAAGTGCCTGGGCGATTATCTTAAATGGAGGCGCGGGGACCAGAACACTCTTGTAGAATTCAAGGACAGCGACCCTGTGGCAGCCCTATTAGAGGAAGGCGTGTCGCTTTGGTTGACTCACTACAAAGGCAAATGAGAACTCACGATTTGCAAACGAATGAAACAATTGGAGGACCAGCAGAAACTTAAGAGAAGGGTGAGAAGACTCAAGGAAGAGGCAAGAGCAGAAAAGATTGAGTTCGAAAAGCAAGAGAGTGCGATGGGAAAAGGAAAAGACTCTCTTAGTGAGGCCAAAGAAATGAAAGTGCGAGAATAGTAAGCCGGAAAGATGAAATACGAAATACTCATTGAAAAGTATAAGCAAGAAAACAAAAAGAAGAAGCTTGAATTAAAAGAACAAGCACTACTCATCAGCGATATCTTGAAAGAGTGTGCTAAAGAAAGGAAAGAGAAAGAAAAACAAATTTGCTCTATCAAGGGTGAAGAGAGCGTTGACCAATGGAAAAAGCGATAGTACGGGGAAAACAAGAACTATTACGAATCGAGTGCGCTCACGAAAGCATTGATCACTGAAGCAAGAAGAAAGGTTATATAAGTATCTCGAAAATGTCATCTCATTATAAAGAACCTCCGAGCCTAAGTAGTGTAAAGAATATAGTGTACAAATTATTGATTAATGAAATGATTTTGGACCATTGATTAGTAAATTTGTGAATGAATAATATGACTCCGGTAGGAACTCCTACGCTAGGAGTTATGTGAAAAATTGAATCGCTTATATGGGCGAGGAATCATAAATGCGCATTCAATCCAAAATCATTCACAATCGAGACTATCGGACAATGCCATGATAAAGTTGATCGATTGTTCTTTTCACGATTTCAACACGGCTCTCAAATGCCAACTGTATCCTTCGTCGGACAGGACTTTTAGTTCTTTGCAAAATTCAAAGTTCATTTAAAATTTTCTTTTTTTACCTCACGAGGAAATCAATATTGCTTCAAACAAGCGAGTCGACCAAGCTGCAGTTCAACCTAGCGAGTGTACTTAACAAGATCTCGAACAAGGAAGATAATGGAAAATCGGGAACAAGTCACGAGAACCTACAGGAGGCAGGTCTCAGAGTTGAAAGATCGACTTTACGAAATTATGAGACTAATGAAGGAAATGTCTCAGAATAAACCTACTTGAGCCTAGCCCACCATTACACTCCTCGCCTCCCTACGACAGAAATGATCCTCATCAAGCAACTTCTTTTACTTTAGAGTCTCCCATCCGGACCCGACAATCACTTTGTCAATTCGGTTACCACAAATAATGACCTACCTTACTCTCATTACCCAACCATTTCCAAACTACTGAGCACCTTACCCTTTCAAATTCCAATCCCTCGATTCCTTCACCTCATCTCCCAAGCTGAGAATATCCCGAGCGGTGGGAGGGGAAAATAAGTCAAAAAGCCAGCTAGCGCTGCACTCTAGAGGAAAGATTGAGGAGCAATTGAAGGGCTTGAATATGTATGGCTCGTGGATGTGGCATCACTTGGGTGGTTCCCGAGTGGATTAGAAATTGGTACCTCTAAATTCAAGGTCCGATTTTGACAAGTATCTTTGAGATTCGGACCCTCGAATTCATTTGGCCACCTATATTGCCAAGATGTCCTCATGTAATGACTAATGATGACAGATTGTTAATCCACTTCTTCCACGAGAGCCCTCACTCTGGAAGCGGCCACGAGGTAGATGCTTGTTCCCATTGAATAGGAAGGCGATACCACGCTCTGGGAAGAGATTAAGCCAGAGGAGCCTTTTTGAGCAATGTACCTGAAATTTAAGCTGCGATGTGGCTGAGGATCTTGATGGCATGTACAGTCTGAGGAAAGAAGTCGAAGAGCTTCAAGGAGTATGCCCAAAGATGGAGAGAAAGGCGGCGAAGTCCACCATCAGGTGGCCCGACAATGGTATTAATGCTCTGTTTATCGAACTTTGAAGGACTCCTACTTCAACTTGTGATTGGGAACACTTCTAACTGACTTCTACGACATCATGCGGGCGGTGATGAAGAATGAGGCCAATCTAAGAATGGGGCTACGAGTTGGAACCAACCAAAGAAAGTACCGCGGCTTGGCAAGAAAAAGGAAGGGTGAGAGTACGTTCATCACACCCGTCAAAGCAATTATTCCCCATTCCCCAAAACAACTCACGGCGTAGTCCTTCACTCTCCACACACGGCCAAACCATCGCAAAACATTCCACCTCCGTTTCCTAATTATCCCATAACCACGCCCCTGATATCCCCCCTACAAATTTCCAACCAGAGACCCTCCTCCTCTGCTCAACCCAGAGACCACCCACAAAAGCAACCCAAGACCTCGAAGACACGATCCACCTCTTCCCCCTCCCTCTCGGTGAAATATCACGATCCAGCAGCCGGTATAAACCAAATCGTACCAGATCCCGCGGACCAATCCGACAGCCGCGTATCCGGGTGGTATGATCTGCTTGCCGGGTGTGAGTACCATGGAGGGGGCACAAGGGCATTCAAGCGATAAGCTGCGGGGCACTTTCCGGAGGAGAGTGCCACAACTTTAATCCAGAAATGGGTGGATTTGAAGATCGAAATGGATCCCTCCCAATGTTACCTCGAGCCCCTTTGCTAACCTGATGTGTAGAGCGGTGGTGCTCAAATATCGATTGAGTCACGAGGAAGAAAGATCCAACAGGAAGTGGACAACTTTGGTTCCCTACTTTGGGAGATTTTCTTTGTAGCAATGAGGAAAGAGCTTAGGCACCTGCTACACTGACAGAATCGTGGAACCCATACCGAAGTATTGAGGAAAATAGGCCGGTTGTGGTTTGGGATATGAGGAGGATGCCCTCATGGATGGCAGGTTACGGATGAGGAAAATACTTGGGATCGGAGGTTTTGACCGAGGAGATGGGAAGATGAAATGAAATAGTCCAGGAATTCGGAGATCTTGCCACTAAGCCAGGTCCACGAGCATCAACATCCAGCCCGAATACAAGGAAGAATCACCAATGATCCATCCATAGATGTCATCCAAGCTGGACTCAACAGCTTGTATGAGGCCCTAGTATCGCCCAATGGGAGAGGCGGGGAGTTGGAAGAAGGGTGGACGGCAGAGGATATCCCTATACTCAATCTCAGAAGTAAAGTACCTTTGGTTATGACACTTGATCATTTTGTCCATGGTGACAAGTGTAATTCTGCGTCTTTAAATGGACCTTTTCTTTATGGCATTAATATTAATAGATTGATAGCGCATTTTAAATCCAATACTCTCTTTCTTTCCTTTTTAATTCCATCCTTATAACACGTTCACATTGCTTTATTTATTAGGGACCATTCATCAATTAACACCTAATAATCCAATAGACTCAAATCCTCTGGTTAATTTTGAAATCCCCATCTTTGCCATTACTTCAGAGTGATTAGAGGAAGACCTTACACAAGAAAACAGTGAAAAGGATGAGCCCTCCCTCGTGCCTTGTGGAGGCAGGCGCACACAATAAACTTGGGCACGGAAGAAGTAAAAGGGAACTTAAGGTAGTGGAGAGTGAAGGGTGGGAGATATGATCGGTCTGGCCTAACAAGAATTCCTCGATGTATTTTCACGGAGCTATGATGATATGGTGGGTTTGGACCCTCGGATAATTAGCGCCTTCAAAATTCCCTTAATTCGAGGAGCGATTCCGTTGAAGCGAAGCAGGAGAATGAATCGGAGCACCTTGCTCAAGTTTCGGGATGAAGTCGAAATAGTATGGCCGTCGGGTTCTTGGAAGTGGTCAAATATCCCCAATGGGTGGCTAACGTCGTCCCGGTAATGAAGAAGGGCGGAGGACCGGGGTGTCACGTTGCTACGAGGATCTAATAGCAAAGCTAGCTTGAAGAAGCGATTTCCCTCTCCCCCGCATTGATGTGTTAGTTGGCAAATCTTTGCGGGATTGGGCGGTGTGCGTGTATTGATGGGGCATCGGTGCAATGTCCAGTCCCAATGGGCCGAAGAAGACAAGGATAAAGCGCTTTCATCACTCAATGGGAGTATTTTGCTATCGGGTCATGCCACTTGGGTTGAAGAATCAGGGCTACTTACCATGTAGCGCAATGGTCCCACATTTGTTCCACGATATGATGCATAAAGAAGTGGAGGTATGCGTGGATGATATGAGTGCATCAAATCCAGGGAGAAGAGCCACGTTCGGTGATGAGTAGAGAGGTATTGAAAGGCTGAGGAAATACCACTTGGCCTGAACCACGCTAAATGCATATTCGAGACTAGATCGGGAAGTTGTTGGGATTCATAGTAAGCGTAGAAAGGGATAGAAGTAGATCGGACAAAGTCCAGGCTATTCAAGAAATCATAGTCCCCAAAAGCAGAAGAAAGGGAGGTCTTGCTTGATTTTACAGGAAAATTGGGAACTACATTTACGAGTTTATTCTAATCTCACTTGCCAAGAAAAGTGAGCTATGCTTTGAATTACTCGGGAAGAACAACTCTACTCAAGTGGGATTAGGTTTGTCAAGAGGCTTTTAGAAGAAATCAAGCGATGTCACCGCATCCAAATCCACGATGTGGTTC